>NC_087521.1:37916347-38076841 GCF_963921805.1 Phalacrocorax carbo
GCTGATGGCATTCCTGCGGCCAGGCGCTGCACAGCCTTTACAACAAGGCTGCACCCCCGCTGCTCCTTGACGCCCGCGCTGGGCAGGGCGAGAGGTTTGTGCTCAGGGACTGGGGGGATCTGCGCATCTTAGAACAGAAGCGGTTATTAAGCTCTGCCTTTAAGAAAGCAGCAAGTGAGATGGGTTCCTGTGCTTGACTTCCCAAGAAAGGGCTGGGAGAAGGACTTCAAGGCTTTAATCGGTCCCTCGAGGGACCTGCTGGCAGGTCGGCTCCATCGCAGGGCTGGTGAAGAAGATGCCCAGAGCCCTCCTGCTCCGGCTGCCCCAGCCCAGCAGCACAGAAAGCTGCCTCCCTTTTCACAGGGGGAATCCAGAGCTGCAGCACTGAGGGCCCGGCTTCTGCGCTCAGACTGCAATTTCCACTGGGATAATTACTCTTAACAGGGATATTGGGGGAGAAAAGCAAGGAAACCCACCCAGTCAGCGAGGCAAAGAGTGGCACAGCCTTCGGAAGACAGCAGATGAGATTTTCAACTCTCAGATATTACCCAGGTCTTGACACCCGAAGGGTTCATTTGCTGACAAACCACCCAGGCTGAAAATAGATTTTTATGACTCTTACTAAGAATTTAAAACTCAAATTATGGTACAGTCACTCTGTCAAAAAAATGCCAGCTTTTCTCTGATGACGACTGGGTTTCCCGAGCGCTATTGCGGAGACGTTCCTGCCAAGCTTCCTTACACAAACCCAGTTCTGTGTCAGCATCTGACCCTCCTTTGGTCAAATGTAAGCGATGACTCGGTGTGAAGTGGGGGATTAAGCACCCACACAGCTCGTCCACTGCTTACATAAAAGGCAGAGAAGTTACAATTTATATTTCTTATCAATAAAAGTCTTCAACAATTCAAACTGCGCAAGAAAAAGTTTGGCTTTCCTAAGGGACCATCCTTTGATATTTAAGCCAATTTTATTTAAACTTATCAATTACCATTTAAAAAAAAAAAAGAAGAAAAAGCACAGCTTTTAATGGCAAATCCTAAAATCTTTTCAAATCTCTCAAGCAATATTTATCTGTTTGGAAGAATATTGGTAATGATTATGTTAATAAAATCAATTTGTGACAATTACTTAACTTCTACCATTCTTGGAATTAAAGTTTTATGTTATATTTTCTTCTAAATCAAGTAATTGATCCTCACATGAATTAGAATTATACCAGCTCGCAAAATCCACACACTAATTGAATAGTTAACCAAGTGTTCAATAAACTTCACACCTTAGTATCATACCCGTTAAAACTGCTTAATTAGATTTGGCTCCTTGCATAAATAGCTGTAAATGGAGACTGCTTAGTTTCACTTTTCATTTAACTTTATTCTCAAAGCACATAAACAAAATAAGTGCTTATCCGATTTCTTTACATTTGTCACAATATAGTGCTGATTGCAACAGCTGAAAGATTATAAAGTATTTTTAAGTGCTTATCAATCAGTTCTACTACAGCCAAAGTTTCCATGAGCGTGGACCTCGTACACTTCGACTCAGCTTAGCAAAGCACTTAAACGACTTGAGCTAGAGCTCTGCTGAATCGCAGCTTCCCACATTTGCATCATCAAGAGCTGCAGTGGGTTTGTTTCTTTAAGCCTTTTCAGGACTTTCCCTTCCCTTCTCTGCACCCACACCTTGTCTATCCCTGCTATATTTTATTCACCTTTTAAAACTCTATCATACGACATTCTCCTTCCCCCATTTTCGTTCCTTTTTCTGGAGCAGGAAGGCCGTGTTTGGGCTGTATTTGGGGCATCCCTGCTGGCCCCCACCTTTGCACCACGAGACAGCAGAGCAGTTACCTTCTCAGTCTGTAGCAGGAAGGTCTCTGCAAACTCAGGCAGACGTGTTCCCACCAGCCACTCCCTGATCATAGGGCTAGAAATTTCCCTTTAAAAGCTATCCATCTTAACAGCACCACAGGCCACACAATCATTCATTTTGAGTTTTGCCGTTGTATTTTGGCCCCCCCCACATCTTTCTCTTGAGCTCCAGGACTCTCCAGAGCCCCAGTGACAGCGGGCCGGGCAGCAGGGCGGACTGAAGAACCAGCGACGCTCAGCAGCTCGGCACAGGCAGTGAATTTACCCGTGAAGCTCCCCCCAGCAGAAGATCAGCATGCAGTGCTGAAGAAGAAAGCAGCGGACCAGTCCGCAAAGCTCCCCACCAGTCTGAGCACAATGAAACTTCCTCAGCCCTTTCAGAAGTCTCCCCAGGACGCGCAAGCAAGACCCGCCAACCCAAGAGTCTTGCATTACCTCGGCGCCATGACCGATGCTCCCCCTCAGCCGACCGTCGTTGCTTCACGGGAAGGTTGGGCAAAAGTTAAAGCGTGGGACAGAAACGAGCATCGCTCTGGGGGAGCGTGCAGGGGGGAGCCAGCACCTCCTGCCTCTGGGAGGGCTCAGCTGGTGCCCTGAAGGCTGGGGGTTCTGTTACTGCCCCGGCGCAGTCTGTAGAATCACTGCAAGGTCCTCAGTGACCCGCAGGCCACCTCCTCTCCAATCTTCACCTTGACAATACTTCACGCTCCACAGTCTGGGTACATCCAGCACAGAGCTCAGCACTTCCCTCCTCCTCAGTGCCCTCTGTACCAGAGTCTAGCCCTCTGTACCGGCTCATGCCTCACTCCAGTGCAGCAGCTTCCCAGCATGGCATGCTCCTTCCCCTCCAGCAGCTCCCCCGGTATCCAGTCTAAGAAAGCCAGCACGCAGCCCGTCTGCATCTCTTGACGTCACCCTCCACCAAAGCCCTTCCCGAAGCGCTCTCCACGGCCCCGCACTGACGCCAGAGTCAGTAAGGAGCCGTCTCCTTTCCCACGCGCCTGGGAGAACATCCCCAGGTTTGCTCCGCCAACATCCCAAGCCACACCAGCATCCCCACCAAGAGCCTCCTCTCCCGGGCTGATGAGGCAGGCGGCAATTAGCAGAGAGGTGATGACTGCCCAGAGCCCCACCTCTGGCCACGCTGAGACCGAAGCACAGCAATTAGCCATGGTCTGACGCTCCTCTCTGCTAACTGCTTTGTCAGATGTTCAGGGTTGATTTTTAACACGTTATTATTAATTACTACCCCTCCTCTTTTATTTTTGACATTCATCTATAGCGTAACTGGTGTGGCAGCCTCAAAGATATTATCTCTTCCGGGAGACTATTATAAATTCACTTCCCCCATAACATCTTATAGACATTGCTCACATTAGGTATAAAAATTTTATGGAACATACTAAAGTTGGTGCACACAGCAGCAGTTTTTCAAACATGAACATCTTGGACGCTTTAAAGATATTTCTTTCTAAAAAGCAAGCAGCATTTAGTCACACCGAGAACTGCATGCAAGGAAAATATGTATTTTAATTAAGTTTAAAAAAATAGTGGAGCACAGCTCTAAAATAGTTTTTGAAACTAGACACGTATTGATTTCTCTTTAGCTTATACAAAAATTCATTGTGCAAACAATGTGCTTGGGGGTATAATTAATATTGTATCTTTCAAGGATATTGAAACAAGTGCTTCAGAAGGAAGAATTTAGTAAGGAAGTATGAGCAGGCTTCACTTACGCACCAAAAGTTGCAGGCGGTTCCAGCAAAGCTTGGCCTTGCCAGGCCAAGGCGCAGCTCTCCTCCCCAGCTCCCCAGGGCACCGACGGCATCCCTCAGCAGGCACCACACGGATGCCTAGCAAGAGCACCTGATGCTTCAGTCACACCCCCGGGTGGGAGCGATTTGTAACATAGCCTGCGGGTCATTAATTCAACGCAGAGCAGCTTGCTGCTCCCTTCTGGTCTCTGAATGGGGCACGCAGGGGGTGTGTTACGGGATGCCTCAGGGAAACCTGTGTGTCTGCTGCGTAGGGGCGCGCATAAAAGCCAAGTGATCCAAAGTTCTGAGTCTAAAACGAATGAATGAGAGCACTCTCACTAATGGTGTGGATCTTCTCATACAGAAGTATTTTAGTGCTCTTACTTCATGTGTAGCTTAATTCTCTGAATCTGTATTAGAACCTTTTACCTTCTCATTTTCTCATGCCTCCCTTGCTCCTTCTTCTCTTTCAAGAAGGATTTTGGAGTGATGCTCAGTCTTGGTCACTTAAAATCTTGCATGCGAGAACCCTCAGAGCTTTGTAGCAAAGCTGAATATGATTTTTCAGGACAACGTATCTCCCTGAATAAGGATCTCCTGTGGACACATCCTCTCCCCTCACCACACCTGGCCCTTACTCCCCCTCCAGCTTCGAACTTTCTCACTTGGGATGATGAATTTACCAGTGCCCCAGCAAAGGCTGTCACTAGCCACCATTTTACTGCTTTTTGGGAGCTGTTGGCCATACTTCAATAAAATTTTTCTTTCAGAGCAGACTGAAAAATGCTCTAAATCAATCACGGAACTCATTTTGAAAAAAACCCAAACCTCTTGTCTGCTCTGCAATGCTTAAAATCACAGCACATCTCCTCCCTGCAAAATCATTGCTTCACATTTGCATCATCGTCATTTGCAGGCAGACAAAAACCACATCAGAAAGCAGAAAGGTGGGAAAAGGGTCTATAATTGTTCCTGGATGTCTTTTTTATTGATTTGTTGAAGTCTGTTCTTAATAAATCCCCATAAGCGCCACCCCTAGCCATGGGCTGGGGGCGGACAAGTGGAACAGCACAGCCGCGGGCAGCGGGAACGGCAGGTACCGGCGCACCTGCCCCCGCGCCCAGAGCTCTCGCGGAGGCACCGAGCGGAGCGGAGGATGGACACAGCCAGGCTCCTTTCACTCACCTACAGGCACTGGGCACGGACGGGCGGTCCAGGCACGCGCTGACGTCTGCGGCACCAAGCCTTGCTGCAACCAACAAGGAAAAGAAAGTGAGAAGACTGATAAAGAGCATGGTAACTGCTCCTGCTTGCAGGGAATTGCAGTCGGCTGTAGAGGAAAGGCCCAGGACTCTGAGCCTATAGAAGCGTCTTTAAATGGTGCAAGATTAGGCATTGAAAGATATAAAGTGAATGTACCCAGGACTGGTGGGGTAGGGCAGAGCACTGTTGGGGTGCTGAGCCCCTTCTGCAGGCCTGCCTCCTTGGGGGAGCTGGAGGGGGAAGTCCGGCTGCAGAGCTTGAGGTCTTGCAGGGTACCCAACCCGCCCAAGGTCGATAGGGGTCTGGTGGGGTCTCGGGTTGGGAGGGTGGGCAGGGCAGGGCTGCCTTGCCTCTTCCTGATAGCATAAAGGAGGGGGTTTTATTTATCCATAAACTAACCCTGGCAATAAACTGACAGACCTTCAAGGAACTCCAGCTATTTGGGAATGGCAAATCCCTGCACAGAAGGAGTAGCCACCGACCAGTGCTGCCTGGGGTCCTCCCGGGCCTTCACGAGCACAGTGCCAACCCCGCTGCTAACACCAGGTTAGGCACGGGAGATGCTCAGAGACGTGTCCCAGGGGATCAGTATCCTGGCAGACAGTCACGCGTGCTGTGTTAGCAAGCAGCGAGGACGTGAGAAACAGCTGTGTAGGCTCCCCTCCTCCAGCACATCCCGCTTTCGAATGACTGCATCACTGTGAACTCTCTCAGCCCGATGAAGATCTTTACCTGGAGCCTGCACAGCACCAAGAGCAACCAAGGTCTCCTTCGGGGGCTAGAGCTGACTCACACCTCTGCTCAACAGTTACGCTACCTCCGGTCAACTCATATTTTTTTCATATCTGCGTTTCATCGGGGAGTGAGTTTCTTCCCACTCAACTGCAGTTCCTAAAATCCCACCAGCTGCTCCCGCCATCTGAAATTATCATCAGCTTCAGTGGAGGGAAACGCTAAACCTTGCTATGCACATCAGCGCTGCAGATCACCTTTTCCTGATGCCTGAGTGCCCCTTCTCAAATTGGTAATATTATCAAAAGAAAAAATAACGGGAAGTTAAGCGTGCAGGCAGTTTCCACTTCCAGCTGGAGTGAGGAAAACAGTTAGCCTCGGAAGTTTTACCTTCCCAGGGAGAAGAGTCCTCGGCTCCTTTTAAGCTGCCAATGATAAGTAGATTTATACACAACAGGATGTGTTAATGACAGAAACGGTAACTAAAATGAGTCTGGTAACACCTGAGCAATGCCCGCGAGCGCTCAAGAGATGAACCATGCCGTGAAGACAATCAAAGCCAACCAGTACATCCATTTACTAACTTTATGAGCTTGAGGTTGATGTCTTTTTCCACTGATTTGTAGTGATGCCCACTGAGGGTAGAGTGAAAAAACCCATTAATGAAGGACGTTAAGTGTCTTTTTGTGAGAAGCTCGCCCCCATGTCCTCCTGAGCATCACGAGCACTGCGATGGGACGCCGAGGGGACAACCCTTACGCCGGGCAGGGTCCCACCAGCCTCCTACCGCCCCAGCCATGGGTCAGGCAATGCTGTCAGTGGGGAGGCTGAGAGCTGCTGTCGGACACATTGACTGCGAGCCCAGAGAGTACATTCTCCTTCTGCTCCTGCTCCCCTGCAAGAACAGTCCTCTGCCTGCTCCAACCCAGTGATTTTAATAGCTTTCTAAGCCGAAGCAACAGCCACGCCGTCCCTCTGGATCCACCAGAAAGAGCAGCCTGCCCTTCTCCGTCATTTCAGGATTATTCTGCTTTTTTAGGAACCCAAAACAAACCCAAAGAGTAATGAACAGGACACTCTTCACCATAAAACATGCTAGCGTTGATTGCTGTCTGTGTTCTGTATTAAAAAAGGTTGCCCGATACCATCAACCGCAAGTTGTACCTGTGCTGGGCACGGATCGTTGGAAGATGAAAGACACCTGGACAAAGGGCTAAAAACTGCTATATGAAAGAAATAGGGTATTTCCCTTTTATCTACCTGTCCTCCTATCTCCCCGCACAGGAAACCCGCTCTTCGAATTTAACTTGGTATCTAAACTTAGTTGGTGTACAACACTTTTTCCTACAACTCCCAGCAAGCTCAGCAAGATGAATGTGATGACAGGGTTGTGGATATGGGACGATATGTAAAAAATCTTTGAGATTACGTTGGAAATATTTCTTTCCTTAAGTGCTTTTATAGAAATTCTTGACCGTTTTGAAATTTGAATGTTGAATTTAAAAGGAAAAGAAATAATTGAGGGAAGCAACTGGCATAGAAAGATTTCCATTCATACAGTTAAAACTTTGCAAGAAAAACCAAATCTCACATGGAAAATGCTGCCAACTTTAATGCAAAGCTATGTCACTTGCCTTAACCACAATTCGTACACTTTTACCAAAGTAAAGGTAATGGGTTATTTTCCTAGCCCTTATACTTGAGAAAAGGATTTCTTTTATTTCTTTGTTGTCTTTCCCTCCAGGCTCAAGCCAGAAGAAGTCACTAGATATACTATGATAAATAACATGAACATATGCGGATGGAGAAGACAAACAGTACAGCTCCCAGCCATATACAGTATCACCAAGATGAAACATCTTAAGATTTCAAGTAGTCTTCCAGTTGAAAAACCACCTCAGGGTAGGTCCCTGTACGAGCTCAGTGGCTAAACCATCACCAGAGATTTGAGGAGATTCCCCCAAAAGCTGCCGGGGCAGCAGTCAGACAGATCTCCTCCGGCATCGGCATCGGCCGCCCCACCAGCCCGACTATTCTGAGTTCAGCAGGCTTGCCCCAGGAACGTGCTTCAGGAACCGGCACTGATATCTGCCTCTGCACCCACACCCGCCATCAGCAGAGGTGCTGTGTCCTGCCCAGCCAAGCAGCCTCCAGAGCTGGGAAGTACGAGAAGGACTTTGCCAGACCCCGCCGCTGCCCTGACAGAGAGATGTTATCTGGGTGGAGAACTTTTTACAGGGCTGGAGGCTCAGGTTAATTACCACCTCAATGAGCCAGTGGAGGCAAATGTCTTAAAGACAGTGTGATTAATCATGAAAACACATCTAACCTTGAAACGTGCTTTCCCCAGGTTTCCTGCATGTGGAAGCTGCTGCAGGAGGAGCCTGAGCAAGTGCTCACCTGCAGTGCTCAGACAGCAGCCGCTGATAGGGAACCTCTCTGTCCTGGGCTAACGAAGCTGAGGTCCAGGCCCTGCTGGGAGGCACCCTGTTTGCATCTGGGACTTGCAAAGTTCTTTTAGAGGAATCCCCTACTGGTACCAGACCTCAGAGAACAGTGCTGTGCAGCACACAAAGCACAGAGCAGTACGAAACTGTTCCCAGAGCACGTATTCATGACTTTGCCCCAGAGACCGCTCTTCTCCCACTTAGCCTTTGTCACCTCCATTGACCAAAGCTGTCCTCCCCTAATCCTCATTCCTCCTGCTTCTGTGTAACTTTTGTGTCCCAAGTCACCAGTGACAGGACGAGAGGGAACGGCCCCAAGCTGCATCAGGAGAGGTTAAGGTTGGGTGTGAGGGAAAATGTCTTTATTGCCAGAGGGGTCAGGCCCTGGCACAGGCTGCCCAGAGAGGTGGGGGAGTCACCGTCCCTGGAGGGGTTCAAAAACCATGCAGACGTGGCCCTTGGGGCCATGGTTTAGGAGGCCTGGGGGTGTTGGGTTGGGGGTTGGACTTGATGATCCAAGAGGTCTTTTCCAACCTTAATGATTCTGTGATTCTATTTTAACAGAGTTCTCCTGAAGAGACAGAAGTAGCTGCTCAGCACTCCAGACCCCCTGATATGCTGCAAACCCCCTGATATGAATCTCTCTCCCGAGAGCAACAGCATCGGTGTATCTGGGAAAGCACGTTGCAGACAGCTCAAGGTATGTTCCTTTCGAGCGTTTTGTAGCCGTCAGTTAGACTTTGTTTAAATTTCCCTTGAAGTTAGCCCAAAATCACACACAAAGAGCAAGCAAATTTATATCTCTGTTATAAGCCTTTTCCCTACATTTCTGTAGCTCTCTCAATATAGCAATTTATTAATCAAACAGAGTAGCAGATGCGACAGAAAGGCCTAGTAAGTATTCAGGTGGGAGGTGGGGGTTTTGTAGGCTATCGCAAGGGGATCTGAGGAGCCCCTGCCAGCCCCGGGAGCGCCCAGGCTGCCAGCCCTGAGGGGCACTCTGCCTCCTGCAGACGTGCAGTTCTTCCCAGGCTCCCTCCTAGGCATATGGAGATGCCGTAAAACTTGTTTCACAGCCTTAACTCATTACCACATTGCCTTCCTAAATACCCTGCCCTCAACACAGGAAAACTGCATGTTTTCTGTACCTGTGAAGTATTTCCTGGAGACACACAAATGGTTGAAGAGAAAAAAACTTCAGAAAACCTGCCTTATCTCCCTTAAAAGCTGCAGAAACTTCACACATACAACTTGTATGTACAATGCAAAGACTTTGAAACTCATTGCGGACTTTGCTCAGGGAATAAACACCACCAAAGCTAGTGAAACCTGTCCTCAGGTGAAATCCCTAGAGAGCTGCAGAGGGAAAAGCCTCATGTAGGAAAGAGAATGAGCGGAAGGGTGCATCTCCACGAGTGAGCAGTTCAGCAAATGAGCAAGGCATTCGGGACTGGCTCAGTGAAGAACCAAAAGGGAGGGAGAAGCTGAAAGAAGGAGCGTGGATGGGGCCAAAGAGATGGGCTGACAGAGCCATCTGCAGCACCAGGGTCAAAGCCAAAAAAGCTCTCGTGAAACAGCTGAGAGACAAAGCACTCAAGGGTCTGGAGGAGTCAATGCCCAAAGCAGAGACACAAGGAATGGTGGGGAACCAAAGCATCAAGACGAACATCTGCCCACTTGACACGCACAGCAACACAAAAAGAGTATGAGGTATGACCTTTCCTGTGAAGGCTCTCTCCCAACTTTCCATACAAATAGAGACAAAGTTGGAGCCCAGCTGTCCCAGGGTCCCTCGAGAACCAACAGAGAGTGGCAGGGACTGCTAGAGCATGATTCAGGTCTTGGGTGGCCTGAGTTGCCCTTGGCTGGCCCCCAGTTCATCCCAGCTTGCAGAGGAATACAAGGTGACCAGGGTCTTCAGTTAGCCTGTAAGTGCCTGGAGAGAAAGGAGACAAGTCTGCTCGTAGCCACTCGTGTAGGAACATGCCTACAAATGTGACAGCAAGGTATTTCTTAGGACTTGGGTAGGGCTCAGTTATGGCATCAGCCTTTATAAATCCAAACCCAGTCCCTCTCTTCTCGTTTCACTGCCAGCAACACATGGCAGGAGGGGAGTAACACAAGTTGCTTAGTTAATGGCCAGGGAAAGCAGAGAGCCCAGTGAAACCAACACTCACATCAGTATGCTACACTGGGAATCACGACAGACGTTACAGTACTGCCAACCCAAACTCATAATGACTGACAAAATTGACAAACCATTTTAATAGTTAAGAATTTTTGTTTCACTTGAATTTTGGTTTCTGAGTCTTTTATCTGTACAACCCGTGAGCAGAGTAAAGCTCTGAACAGCCACCTGTATGACTTCAAACTTTTATTTGGAAAAGGGTCTTCAGTCTTCTCACGAATAGAATGTAAGGATTTCAGAAAAACAGTTTATGGTGTAATATTCATGATGGAAGTCACACACGAAGAACACTAGAGCCTTTGATTATGCTCTGATGGGTGCATTTTCACACAGCCGATCTACCAGATCTTTAAGCAATCCCTGCGTTCCCTTCGGGCTGCGATGGGCATACGGTTTGCTGAAAGCATCTTGGGTAACCAGCTGAGCAAATGCCCAGCAGGCTGGGGAAAATGCCTTCCAGCATCCCTGAATATGCAAGCTAGCGTTGGCCAAGTTGGAGAAATGTTTGCACCTGTACATGTACAGTCATACTGGAAAATAATGCTGGGGATGGACTGCAAGAGGTCACCTCACCCTTCATAGAATCCCAGACTGGTGGGGGCTGGCAGGGACCCCTGGAGCTCATCCCGTCCCACCCCTGCGTGAGCAGGCACCCCCAGAGCAGGGGCACAGGGCCGCGTCCAGGCGGGGGGTGAATGTCTCCAGGGAAGGGACCCCACAGCCTCTCTGGGCAGCCTGTGCCCCTGCTCTGGCACCCGCACAGGGAAGGGGTTTGTCCTCATGTTCAGGGGGAACTTCCCGTGTTCCAGCTTGTGCCCGTGGCCCCTTGGCCTGGCGTTGGGCACCGCTGAAAAGAGCCCGGCCCCATCCCCCTGACACCCGCCCTTCAGGTACTTATAGGCACTGATGAGATCCCCCCTCAGCCTTCTCTTCTCCAGGCTGAAGAAGCCCAGGCCTCTCAGCCTTTCCTCACCAGGGAGATGCTCCAGTCCCCTGCTAGGGCAGAAGCAGGCAGACGTGAATCTCCCCTAACAGGCTTTTCTCACCAGCTCTCAGCAGTCCGTCAGGGTGACGAGTCCACAGTGCCGGCAGGCAATCTGCTCCGGGGTCCATGCGCTCTGCTGTTCCTTCTACTTCTGTACTTACAGCCCTAACTACAGCAGAACGGATTTGTCCTGAGAATACATATAACATTTGAAAATATAGGCTTCCAAAAAAGCAATGCAAAAGGGGCAATAAATCATGACACCGGTTTGTTAAAAGTCTGATTTACACATCAGCGCATTGGGTGGATCATTTTTGGAGAAAGCTTCCAACAGTCAAGACCTGCAACCACTTAAAACTTTTTATTCGCAAAACCAATCGACCTGCCAACATTAAGCACAAGGTATTTAACAGCATTAACCACCCCATTATCCATTTCCTCACTTATCATGTTCTCTCGTATATAGAGTTTTATTGTGCTTTTGCTTCCAGCTCCATTAAATGCTGGTGAAATCACTGTCTTTTAGAAGATTGAAAATACCAGGCTGCTAAGGACAGAGGCAAAAGGAACCCAGATTATATTTAACTCACTTACAAATTTGTCATTTAAGCTGATAAGGCCATTAATTTGAAGCCATGATATGCCCATCATTTTAATTTTGGGTTCATTTAAGCTACATGTACATAAAAGAAGTAATTCCCAGGCTTTCCTTCACATTATCACATAAATGCATTGCAGAACCAGCGCAAAAAGGATATTAGAGCAGGCACCCCTTAACTTTGCTGTAATTTACCAGAGTGATAATTAAACTCAATCTCTGAGCATTAACATGCTCTATGTGACGCAAAATAAATTCTGAAAATAGCATTTCTGTTTAACAAAATAATTGTAAAAGCTTCAAGTGAGCTTTAGCCGTAGAAGAGCCGTGCCTTTGCGCCGACCCCTCAGACAGCAGGAACGCCCTCCTGCTTCCCAGCCCTTAACGCCAGGCTGGGGAATCACCCACTGACCTCCCTGAAATTTGCTCAAAAGTCCTCAGGGCTCGCACCACCCCGCCGTGAGCTCGGGGAGCTGGGCTGGTACCGCCGATGCTCTCCAGAGCACCCGAAGCGTTACAACTCCTGGTCAACAACTCCTCCGTACATCAGCGAACGTGGCGGGCCGCTTTGGGAGAGCCCTTTTGGCCAAAGAAGGTGCCTTAAAGGTGGAGCTGAATTATTTACAGCTCAGTTACAGGGCACTTCAGCAGGATGCAAACTCCTTGGGTGAGAAAATCACCAACCAAAAATAGAAAGAATTACTGCGGAGCGCCTTGGGTCTCTCTCCAGGGGAAGAACAAGTCCTTCCCCACTTGCCTTCGTGCCAAAGCGTTTCTTTCAGCCGAGACTAGAATTTTGGTTTATATGTTACAGCTTCCAGGCCTCGAGCACCGAGAAGGCTCGCAAGAAGAGCTGGCTGTCTCCAGACCTGGTCACGGGGAAAAGTAAACCTGAGGCACTTTCTCTGCAGCCTGGCTTCAGGGCGGCTGCGGGCGGCTGGATGGCCAACCTTGCTGCAGACAGACACATCCCTTTTCTCCCTCTTGCCATCCAGTGCGAACAAAAAACCCTCTGCTCATGCTTCTGCTACCCCTGAAAAGTAGATCTTTGAAATTTTCCTTGGCATAAGCAATGCCCCGATCACTATTCACAGGATATTCAATTTCAGTAAAACCAGAGATCCGGCAAAATTCTAGGAAAAAATTGATGGTTGTTATTACAACTTGAAGCATTTCTCAGCATCGTGCGCTGTCAATACCAGACCACACTCAGCTCTGGTAGATGTTGGAGGCTGCAAACATCAATCACGACTTACAGCAAAGTGCCAGTAGCTTTTATTGAAATGAATCCTTTGATCACATTAAAACTTTTCTCCCTATGTGGATCATTTTTTAATTAAGTTTAAAATAAGGTAATTGCCCACTTCAGTTGTTAAGATCCTCTGGGGGACACTTACAATAATATCCATGATTATCTAACATGGGGATTGCCATACGCAGTGTTCCAGGCTGATCCACAATGGGGCACATTAAAAATCAAAATCCAAGGAGAGATTAGCACTCCTTTGCCGATTTAACATCTTAAAATGACTATTTAGAAACTTTTAAAGGCGTAATGAGATGTGTGTTACGGCTGGTGAAATAAAAGCTAATGCAAATTGTTAGATGGGAGGAGGAGAAAGTTGTCTGGCAGAATTACGTGGACCAGAGCCCCAGCCCATCGGTAGACCAGGTACGAGATCACCGGTTTCTCCTTCCACCGAACCTTTCTACCAGGTATCAGGAGCTGTAACGCGTCCTGCAGCGGCAGGCAGAGGAGCTGGAGCCATCTGCAGCTGCAGTGACTGCGAAACTGGGCTGCTGCAAGCTCAGAGGATCTGGGAATAGGCAGGGCTTTCGCAAGGAGGTGAAGTAGAACATCCAAACTCCATTTTATCAGGAGAGAATGAACACAGAGAATGAACTAGATCCCTTTATAACTTTGCAAGATAAGAGCCAAGGATCGACCAGCTCTGCCTCCCGTCCCTCTGCTCCAGGTTGCTCTCTAGAAGATATACGCCATAAGCAGCTCAATTATTTATTTCGTTGCTATGTGCAATCAATCTGTAGCACCATCATTGATAAAGAATATCCAAAAAAGTAGAATTAAGGGTACCAAGACTGAGAGCGACTACTTAAAAATCAACAGTATATACAGCCTTTTATGTCTTCAGTGCGTATCCTTCTTTCTTATAGTATCTATATACCGTATATGTATGTATATACTATATAATAGTGTCATATTACCATGACACTATCAGAGGAACAATGGGGTTACGTCGTCCTATCACTAGATATAGGATTTTTGGTGGCAAGGAACACAAATATAATTCTTTTGCTCTATATCCGAACACATAACATTTATGGAGTGAGTGCTTCAGAATGACTTGGAATGCACAGGCTGCCTTCACGTCACCACGCACGATGCCTGTACCGCACCGGTATCACCCCTTTGCAGCCGAGAGCGAGTAACTGAGTGACCTTGGTACAGATTACAGTGGAATAATGCATACATTCAGTGTATCGCGTTCTGTTTGGGATTCACGTGAATCTCCTCCAATATTAACCTGTTTTATTTTGAAGGGCTTCCCACCAGATTGCTGAGGCACACTCATACATGGTCCAGCATCTATAGGCACATGCTCACGTTTCCTTGGCTTCTACACGTGAAGAATCAGGACTCAGAGGCAGAAGAGTATCTGAAAAACAAGTGCCCGGTTCCTAAATGGGAGAGGTCATTTGGGTCCCTGACACCTTCTCTGCTTCTCCTGTTAAACTGTAAAGGTCTCCATCTCTAATAGAGACGTCTGTGCAGATAGCATCAAGCTGTAGGTAAAAAACCTCGACGATATTTAGGGAAGCAATTCTTCCTGCTCCTAATCCTGCCAACGCCAATTTCAGATAAAAACCATAAAACCCAGCGGTTTCTATTGGAATGGATTTAGTTATCATGCTAGCATGTACTAGCGGGCAGTACGCTAGTCGGGGGATGCGCGCTTTGATTGTGGCTCTTGGGGTTTTCAGAGAAATAAAGGAAATTATCCCCTCCAAATGTCTTCAGTTGTGCTTTATGTTACAGCACCAGGCTATTAACTGTGAACAGAGCAGAACAGAAACGAGCTGTGCCTATTCCAGGGAGCAATGAAACGGGAGTCGTCACCCTGGCTTAGAGCAATGCAGCTACTGAAATGCAGAATGGCAGCGTGTCTGAATTTCTTCTCATTAAAAAAAAAAAAAAGGATGGAAAGTAGAAGGAGGGTATTCCTCAAATCTCTAAAATCCCGGAGACCAGCAGAGAATGTAAAGGTATGATACCTAAACTTGCTGGTAGATTAGAATAAAGAAGTGCAAGAAGTAGTATATAGCGGAAGGCATTAGAAAGCACCAGAAATAAAGGAATTTCACAAGTACTTAACCTGCTGTGTTGGGTTTATGTCAAAAGAAATGTAACTTTTGTGTTTTTTTTTTTAAGTTTTCAGATTTTTTAAGTTTTCCTTTTCCATTGCCTCTATTCCCTCTCCTCCGGTAAAACCACAAAGCCGCTATATAATCCTCGGCCAATAATTTCTGTGTGTTGATTTAAAAGCACGAGAAGAGGAATCAGTCTCAAAGTCTGTCGGCAGTTTCCAAATGCCAGCTGGTTTCATCCCAATCAAGCTGGAGGGGGTCTCCTCACCAAGGCTTGGAACAACTTAGTGTCCTCCATGCTATTTATCTTGTGAACAAAAGCACCTCTGTGTATGGGGAGCGCTTCAGCGAGCGTGCGAACGCCATCACGTACAGAGCAGCACAGAAACACGCTGCCCAGGCAGTGAGAACAGCTTCCCTTGCTACACCTGCAGGGGAGAGAAGTGCTCGATAAAGAGGTCTTTCCTTCTGCAAACATGCATGGGTTTAACGATAGTCCCGCTGAAATGAACGGCACTTCTTGTGGATATAAAATTAAATGTTTGTGGTTGTGCCTGCGGAGCCCAAGCATACAAACATTTTATGCCGTCTGAAAGTTGTATTAATATGGAGATCGCTGTGGAGGCTAGGGGATATTATGCTTTTATTATATCTAACATATGGAAAACATTTTATTATATGAGACACAACATAATCATTATAATTGAATACTATCAATTGAAAAATCCCATATGTGTCTGAAAACTGTGCACCACTGTAATTACAAATGGAAACTAAGAACATTAAGAATAAAAGGCTGGCAAAAATTATTGTGTTGCTTCGTTTTGTTAGCTTTGCAATCCGGGCAACATTTCCTCAGCAAGATAAGTTTTTGCTGAAAAAGCGGTTAAGTGCACCAGCAAGGGAGCAGAAAGTGTTTGATATAAATTGGAATTCTATTTTTTAACCTCCAGATATGGCAGATAATAAGGGGTCCAGCAAAACTTTACTCTTGAAATTAAAATTTACCTGGCAGAGGCCTTAATTATTTTCTAATGAACTTAGGGTGTTTCTGTCCTTGCTCTGTTCATTCAATCAAAGCGATACAAAAAAATAAGCGGAGGCAGGTTTGGATCAAAAGCCTGTTGTAATATTAATTTTGTAAAATACGAATTTCATACATTTTTAGCCCAGCGGAGCCTCATACCCACACAGCATGGTGGGAACGTGCCCCAGCGTGCTGCAGCCGTAGGGTATTCCAGCAAAAGAGCTGGGGGTGGGAGGCACAGCCGACACCCAGTCCCTATCCCGACTGTACCCTCACCGAAACCACACTGGCAGAGCCTTCTTCCCTCCCCGTGCAGCCAGCAGCGCAGCTGGTAAGGCAGCGAACAAAAGCAGGGCAACCGAAATAATGGGAAACGCAGCTATCGGAGGGCTCGGTAACGGAGCGGGCAGCCTGGCTCAAACAGCGAGCACAAAGGTAAGTAACGCTAAAGCAGGCAGTGAGTATTCATGGTTGCATCTCGTATGAAGACAGGGAATGACAAAGTCCCCAAAGAAATTAGATGAAGTCTAGGAGAACGGAGGCGGCTGCCAAGGCCACGAAGCAGGAGTTTAAGCTGGCAGTTTGCTTCGTTCTAGACAACCTGGCATTCACGGTAACACAGGGTACAAGGCTTGCAAGAGCAGGGCTTGTGCCAGTTTTAGAGGCTTCTGTTTCCTCCTCGCTGTACCGGCTTCCCTTTCCTCTCTCAGCACGGCAAGCCTCATTCTTAAGACCCAACGTGGGGAGGAGACCCAATGGAGGGCCCAGAGGCAGCTCCATCCCACACCCCACTCGTTTGGGCTGAGCTTCTGCTGTCTAAGCTGAGGTCACCCCCCGGCAGCCCACCCTCCCCACGCCTCCGCACTCCTCCCGCTGGAGGTCTCTGCCCCACCAAGACATCTTTGCTGATCCAGTTCACGCCGCCCTCCAGCCAGCACCGCCACCGGCATGGACGTATAGAAGATGAAGAGGGCATTAAGTGGCAACGGCCCATTGCTCACAAGGGCCACGTACTAGACCACAGCCTCACTAGATAAACCACTGCAGTTTGCCAACTGGCTTGGAAAGAGCTCCTGGGGTCCTGCATGGGGAAAAGGGTCTGTCCCAAAGATCACGTCACTCCGATGAAGGACACAAACAGGGCAGGGAGGGTCCTGAGGAACTGGGGCCACCTACAGTGAAGGTAACCGAGAGTATTCCCCACCTCAGTATCTGGCCAAGCGCCGCTGGGAAGCTTGGTCCCAGGCAGGTAGGACGACAGTGGGATGACCCAAGGTGAACTTGAAGACGTCCCATCTGGAAATCATTACACAATCCCCCTCCCCACCACAGACTCTTCTGCACTGCCCGTGCCGAAGCCACCCTGGCTCCAGGGTAAATGCACTCTCTCAGCTGCTGGGTGAGTTCCTCTCACCTAATTTTTGTTGTTTGGGCTTCCAGAATTGCCAGTGACGAGAAACCGGCATGTGCAGGAGGGTCCCGCTTGGCTTCTCTCTGCGCTGGCAGGAGAGGAAGCGATGGAGCTCACGCTCCCAGCGAGGCGGCTCCCAGGCTGCTCCCCTGCTTGGACGGGGCGCTTAACGCGCAGGGAGGCACAGCCGGGGGAAGCACAATCACTCACAAGCAAGGTTAGGTTTTTTTTCAAAAATCAATTGAGATATAAATTTCATTTCGGTTCTGATACTCTTGATTGCTGCTTGCAGAAAAAAACATAAATAATTAATTGCATTAGAGAACGGTCACTCAGCCCCAATTTTGCTTCACCTGAAGTAAAAAATGACCACTTTAAAGACAAAAAATTGACAGGCACTTAATCTTTATTCCGCGCTGCTGTCTTTTCCCCTGCTTTAAAAAAACTGCATCTCCATGTAACCAAGTAATTATGTTTGAAGAGTATTAGCCATCCTAATGCACGGTGATTTATCAATGGTGATAGGATGTTATCCCAGATTGACCCTAGAAGAGGCGGAGGACACCACCGAGACTCTTATGAAATTAATAGCAACAATGTCAGATCCTAGAAGGCCTGCAGAACTTTGCCAAGACTGACCCGCCTCCAGAACAACTTCAAGACCATTTTTAAAGGATCCGTAAAAGGTATTTTGTTGTTGTTGTTTTTTATTTTATGTTACGGCAAAAGCATCAAAATGTGGAGGGGATGCAGAAGGTTTGTTGAGTAACTTTGCATCCTCATCTCCAGTGGCTTTTTACGAAGATGCATACAGCAGCATTGATGGGATCGAGCAGAGCTTCTTCCAACCCTTCTCAACAGTAAAGGTCAGTCCATTAACTGATCAGCACAGAAGAAAGCTCTCCCGCAGCCTGTGAGGGTGCATATCCACATTCGCTCCTGGTATTTGCGACAGCATGCTGACTTTAACAGCGTTACACCAGAGAACCTCATTGGGATGACACTGCTCATTATTGCTGGTGGGCTCTAACATAGCAGCAATAAATCCACCTTCAGACTTCTAAAAGTCATGAAGTACAGCATTTTCCATACATGCTAATGGAAAATGAAAGGAATGACAGTGCACCAGTATGGCTGGATTCTCCATTCTTCTGCTGGGCATGCCGTTCCCTGAAGCAGAAGCTGGGGAATGACACAAGAAATATTTCCAAGATTTGTGCCCAGTTTTGGGCCCCCCAGTTTCAGAAGGGCAGGGAACTGCTGGAGCAAGGCCAGCGCAGAGCTGCCAAGGTGCTCAGGGGCTGGAGCATCTCCCTTGGGAGGAAAGGCTGAGAGACCTGGGTCTGTTCAGCCTGGAGAAGAGAAGGCTGAGGGGGATCTCATCGGTGCCTATAAATACCTGAAGGGCGGGTGTCAGGGGGATGGGGCCGGGCTCTTTTCAGCGGTGCCCAACGCCAGGCCAAGGGGCCACGGGCACAAGCTGGAACACGGGAAGTTCCCCCTGAACATGAGGACAAACCCCTTCCCTGTGCGGGTGCCAGAGCAGGGGCACAGGCTGCCCAGAGAGGCTGTGGGGTCCCTTCCCTGGGGACATTCACCCCCCGCCTGGACGCGGCCCTGTGCCCCTGCTCTGGGGGTGCCTGCTCACGCAGGGGTGGGACGGGGTGAGCTCCAGAGGGCCCTTCCAACCCCCACCAGTCTGGGATTCTGGGATTCTGTGATTTGAGACTTAACTTGCAACTTCATATTTGCCATCTCTTCCTTGAGGCCAGACATACAAACAGCCACACTTCACTTTGTTCTCTCTCCCTTGCGGAGCAACACACTGATGTGGTTTCCTACCCAAGCCATGACAATAGGCATTTGAGTTTTACACACAGAATTAGCAGATTCAAATCTCAAAGATGACCACAGCTAAAATAAAAAGCTGGTGGCTTTCGTTGATTTCAACTCTTGTGATTCTGATGCTCAAATAGACACTTATCTTGTTGGAGCAGGTAAAGTAGGATGTTTCTCAAAGAGAAGAGCTTAGGCAGTGCAACGACTCTTAGTCTAGCTACTCTTCTCCTACAACCGGGGCCTCCAAACAAGACAGATTCCATAGTGGACATAAGGGCCATTCAAGTCTGTGGGAAGGTGAAGCTTTGCTGGAGTATGCTTAATTTCACAGAATCACGAATCCCAGGCTGGGAGGGACCTCAGGGATCATCTAGCCCAACCTCTCTAGGCAGAGCACAGCCTAGACAAGATGGCCCAGCACCCTGTCCAGACAGCTCTTGAAGGTGCCCAACGTGGCCGAGCCAACCCCTTCCCAGGGGAGATTATTCCAATGGTGACTGTCCTCACTGTGAAAAATTTCCCTCTCGTGTACAATCGGAATCTCCCCAAGAGCAACTTGTGTCCATCCCCCTTGTCCTCTCCATGGGGCTCCGTGCAAAATTTCATCCTTTGCAGGACTGTAGCTCCTAGATGCACCGCCTAACATCCGAGCTCTGCAGGCACCGAGTGCAGACGTGTTGCTCAGAGCAGAGAAAGGTCACAGAGCCAGCCACCCTGCCTATGCTGGGCTGAGGAGGGCCCTGGAAGCCTACTTCGAAGGCCAGACGCAAGCAAGCCTTCCCCCCCGTCTCAGCCGGGAGAGGCCATCACCCAGCGAGCGGCAGGTGTCCGTACAAACAACACACAATTACTGACCGAGCTCGCCAACAGAGGCTTCTCTCCTGAAAGGTGCTGCTGGCCTGGTGGCGTGGCCTGTGCATCAGCCCGGAGAAGCCCAGCATGCACCGAGCGTGGGTGCGAGCGTCCTGGCAGGAAGGAGTCGCTCCGGCGCTGTGCCGTCGGGGGGGCTGATCCCAAAGCAAAGCTGCAGTTCTGCAAAAAATCCCCCGTAAACCTCCAAACTGAGTGATCAAATAAAAACAAAGCCGCTGTTGTATTTTATTTTGGGGGTGGGGGGAGAGCTGGCTAGCTTCAAAGGAAAGGGAGCGATTCTGAATAACAATGCCATGCCGAGAGACACCAGAAGTGCTGATGATTTGCCACGAACTGTAAACAGAGGGTGGCTCGAGCTACAGCCTCAGAGTTCATTTATTCCTATCACCTCTCCATATATGTCCCAGGAGGGAATTATTATTGAATTATAAAGAAGAAAACAAGTATTACACTGCAGAAAAATATTTATTACCCTCACAGGTGGAAAACCAATACACTTCAGAAGGCACTTTTAACTTTAGATAGTTTCGAATTAGAATCTGTTCATCTGTCCATTTTGCAAAGTAACTTCGCTCCGTGGAAGAACCAGCAGATTTCAAATGGTTTAGGACAACAAGAACAAGCCAGCTAGCTCTGCTACCCTCTTGCTGCATGCAGTGGTGTTAGAAAGTCTGGCTGACAGCACACCAGTCTCCTTCCCTTACCTGCAATAAACAGATATATTGATCTACATTGAAATTACCCTCTGTTTTATGAAGTGAGGCTGTTTGGAGGATAACATCTACAGACACTGGTTCCTGAAGGATCCTGTGTTCATTCAGACATGAATTTGAGATCACAGGTTAAAGGATAATTAATATATTGTCTGGCAGAAAGTGAAATGGTGCCTCCATCAAGAGAGCAAACCATGTCTTAAAACAGTGTCATCTTAGGATGGTGCGCTAAAAATATTTAATCCAATATGGCATCACATTTCCTGTCTGACCTGATAAATAGGTCTCTTTCTACTTCTAATCTGCATGGGAATTAAGTCTTCAGACTATCTGCGCTACCACAAATAAATTACTTGTTTGTCTTAATGACTTTGAAATTTCCCTCTGACAAATTCTAAAGGTATAAATAATCTCAGAAGTCTTGCAGGAAGATAAACAGCCGTGCTTTAATAATCATAATTCACAAAGCAAGCAACGCCTGGGTTTAAATCGAAACACAGCATCATTCTGCCAAAAGAGGGGAAGAAGGAGTATGAGAAGCATTGTGTTGGTTGTCTCCTAAGCAAGTCAGGCTCAAATGGGTGCCAGGGTGTGCTGCATGTACCCCGAGACGTCTGGATACAATTTACAAGTCCCTGAGGAGGATTTCTAGCCAGGTCCCCCTCATGCCAAAGCCTCTGCATTTCAGCCCAAGGGGCAGAGCACCACAGGTTGTATTGCACAACCTTATATCAGAGCCAGCTGGCCAAAATCTAACGTCTCACCAACATGTCGTGAAGGACTGACTCATAAGGCATCTCTCGGGAAATACGCCACCCCTCAGGAGTGACCACTCTACCTCATTGATGGTGCCACAGCCTCTACTATGAAAGAGAAACAGAAAAGCAGAGACAGCAACTCCCTTCTTGGCCTCCAGGCCCCCTTTGCCTGTGGAAAGGGAGTTAAGGAGAAGTTGCTCAAAAGGATCATTACTTTCTTGCATAAGAAGACACAAAATAGCGCACCTATGGGTATAATCCTGTGTTTTCTCCCTATGCTGGCTGAACCAGGAACGAGGGTCCCAAACCGCGACCATCCTGATGAGCAAGAGAGAGAGAGACCCTCAAAAACCAAAACCCAATCCCGCATCAGCAATGGCTCTCCCAGGTGACCGAGTACCATCTGTTAGCTGAGGAGGGGAGCATGGTGCAGGACAATCTGCATACGAAGCCCGCCCTTCCTTCCCCGGCTCCCTCACAGTCCCTCTTTCCTAGTTTCACACTTGAAGGTAAGATCAAAAATAGACCTGACGATTGCAAATACATGTGGTTCTTCTTTCAGAGGTGCAGCACAGAGCGCAGGGCTGCTCCTTGCCTCCACTCCCAGGCAGCGCAGGGCCTTGCTGCACAGCGCCGAGGGGCTGGATGGCAGAGGAAGGCATTACCCGGCTCCCTGCTCGCGGGGTGACCACCCAGCTGCGGCAGTGCTCTTCAGGCAGGGTGAGCTGCCCCCGAGCTGCAAACCAGGTGTCCAAAACGACTTCCCCGGGTATGGCCCACTCCTGTTCTCTCAGGAAGGAGCGGGTCTTTGCAGGTGCGCTGATCACCTCCCAGCTGCCCCTCCGGAAAGTAAAGCTGGGATCTCCAGAGCGGTAACACTTGAGCTACTGCCCGTCGCTGCGAGAAATCACTACTCCCCAAGTAAGACCAAGACCTGTAGAACTGAAGACACTCAGTAACATGCAAGGGCCAGTCAGGCTTAAAAGGGCTGATTGTTTCTGGCAGAAACCAGCAGTTTTCAGCATCAGTTTTCTCTGACTTTGGTCTCACGCCAGTCCTTTCTCTCCCTTCCATCTTGGAACACCTTCTGAAGAGCTAAAATCAACCTTTAGGTTCAGTGAGGAAGAAGCCCAGACTGTGCTAAAAAAATCAAGAGCCACCTTCAAGAGCAAATAAACACATTCATCTTTCACTGGAAATGAAGTCAATTTACATGAAGGACTGATTTTAACCGAGTTATTAAATCTGAGACTCGCGGTGTTAGATAACTCAGTTGCCTTTTATTTCTGGTTTTGAACCATCAAGTGGCAAAAGGGGAAATGAAGATGGCAGAAAAGAAAAACTTTTCTAAGGACAAAATGGTCCGTTACGCAAAATTTTAAACTAGCTTGTCTTTGGCTCTCTATTGCCCAAATGCAATTCTGATCTTTCCCTTCAGGCTGTTATTAACACTTTTATAATGAGTAACTAGAATAAAACTCAAGTGAATAAATATGCTCAAGGTATTTTGTTATTTCTGCAATTAGAGACAAACTGCCACAGTAAAGCTAAAAGCATTGGGGAAATTATATTCAAAGAAACACTTACCATAACTACAGTAATCTTTGAGCTGCTCTTAGCAACTGCAGCGAATGCTGCGAAGAAGCCGTGTCTCTGTCATTAGCCACTGATAAAGGGCAATTTGTCACCCGCTATGGCACTGTGCGGCACGGCAAAATTAAATAGCAAAGAGGATCGAAGTTCTGCAAAACCTTGTATTGGCAGCAGCATTCACCAACTGCCACAACGTTTATAACAAATCAAACCAAAACAAGCCCCGTAACTATTTACTCCTCGGAAAACAGGCACCTGCTCGGGTGGGAAGTGGTCCTGAAACGGGAGAGCCCCACAATTAGTCCACCTGCGCTGGCCAGGTGAAATCCCCATCATAGAAAATACACACCCTGAATAAACCCCGATCTGCCAGCTGTCGGTTAAAGTTCTGGCTTGTTTTATTGTTTATACATCTTTGATAACCAGCAGGCAGGAAGAAGCCAGCCTGCAGGCTCTTTTGCCATCCTACTGGTCATGAAGACGAGCCTTGGCGTGCCGAGCGCTCTGACCTGCGGGCAGCGGGAGCTCTGAGGGGGTCCCCTCCGCGACACAGGCGCAGAAGCATGGTGTGAGGCTCCCGGTTCTCGCCAGTCTACCCACGGCCTGTCTTTGCCACTCGTCAGTGACAAGGTTTTATATCAGACATCAGAACTCACTCCTGCGAGTTTAGCGCTACATGCCCCCAGGGTGCCATGCCCAGCATTGCCGGTAACTATTACGTTAACTTAGTAATTATCTATTCCAGCAAAACTCAAAGGGAATTTATTCTTGGAAGAAAGGATGGTAGAAAAAGGGAAAGTAACAGGCAGCCAGGTTTTACAAAACACGGATTTTCTTCTGTGACTGTCTAACAGGCTTTTGGAAAACAAAAGACAGTAAATGTCCTTTATTTTGACTTTAATAATGCTTCCAAGGCTCTTCCATGTGACATTTCCAAGCAAGCTAGCAAGTCCTGGTTATGTCTGGGAGAAAGCTGATTTTCTTCCCAGTAGCTGGTGCGGTGCTGTGTGTTGGATTTAGAGGAGAATAATGTTGATCACACACCGATGTTTTAGTTGTTGCTGAGCAGAGCTTACACTAAGTCAAGGAGTTTTCAGCTCCTCACCCTGCCCTGCCGCGAGGAGGCTGGGGGGCACAAGGGGCTGGGAGGGGGCCCAGCCGGGACAGCTGACCCCAACCGGCCAAAGGGCCATTCCGTACCGCACGAGTCGCGCTGAACAAAAATCTGGGGGGAGTTGGCTGGGGAGGGGCGCGGCCGCTGCTGGGGGACTGGCTGGGCATCGGTCAGCGGGTGGTGGGCAACTGCACTGTGCGTCCCTTGGTTTTATATTTTTATATATGAAATATACAAATATATTAAATGTATATACTTATATAAAATTATATATATGCTATATGTTATTTGTATATTATTTTGTCATTATTATTGTTATTTTTATTTTCCCTTCCTTTTCTGTCCCATTAAATTGTCCTTATCTCAGCCCACGAGTTTTACCATTTCCCCGATTCTCCCCCCATCCCACCGGGCGGCGGTGAGCGAACGGCTGTGCGGTGTTTAG
The DNA here is from genome assembly GCF_963921805.1 of Phalacrocorax carbo. Taxonomy (NCBI): domain Eukaryota; kingdom Metazoa; phylum Chordata; class Aves; order Suliformes; family Phalacrocoracidae; genus Phalacrocorax; species Phalacrocorax carbo. The sequence continues at coordinate 37,941,350 of NC_087521.1, forward strand.
CTGCCTGCCGGGTTAAACCACGACAGAAATCACGGTCTGGACGAAACAAAGAACACCACCATACTGAAGCCAGGACATACTGAGAGAGCAGTTATCCATGACCCCGGGGGGCACGCTGAGCGCGCTTCTGCATCTCTCTGGCTCTGATGCTCTTTGACTTTTCCCTAACGGCCTGGACGAGGAAGAGCAGCACACGTATGACAGGCACAGCTGAGACCGATCTGGGGCAGTCCGTAAGTAGCTTGGTCAACCAGACTGAGAATTCAAAGAAATGGTGACAACTGGAAAATGGATTTGAAAAAAATACTTGAACTGAAGAATGAGTGCCCAGTACTACACAAAGCAGTGCAAGCTGAAGAAGTACAGGCTGGGGAGAAAACGGGCTAGCCAGAAACTCCTCGGAAGGGGGCTGAGTTTACAGTGGATTGCCAGTGAACTGCGGTATTAGTTAGCAATTCCCAGTCACTGGTGAAAAGGCAAGTGTCAATCTGCGACGCACGAACAGCAGAGTGCTCGGTCCTGCCCTCTTCAGCCTCTTCCCCCTCCGCAGGGCATGGACCTGCAGAGGACCCGCTTCACAGCCAGCCACAGCCCGGCCCAACCCCCGTGGAGGTCGGCAGCGCAGTTTCGGAGCATGACGTGTCCGGGCTAACCTGGCACACGGGGCTCGGGCAGGTTTCGCCTGATGCCGCTCCAGCTGCTTCGCAGCGCTGGCGCAGGCAGGCCCCTGCCCTCAGCAGCACAGACGTAAGCGGGGGGAGTAACTGCCTCGGGGCCCAGACTGCCACCCCCAGACCCCAGCCTAACATCTCCTGCCTTCAGCCACCTCATCCTCTCCTGGTTTGGCAGCGTAAGAACAGCGAGGTGGTTGTCTTTCCTTTGGCACTGCCTTGCAACCTGCACCTGCAAACACCTGATTTTCCACCAGAAAGTTTGATCGCCTTGTGCAAAAAGCTTCCATCCAACAGACGTCACCCAGTCACCATAACTACTGCGTGCAGGTGACTACCGTCCTTGTTTCGGTTTTCAGGAAGACAAGACACTCAGGAGTTGCATTTCTAATGTAAGCTGATGATGGGCTCTGCCTCTAGTAATTTGGGTTGTTCTTGCATTTTACGGGCTTTACATAGACTTCCTTACAGCGAAATGCTGTCTGGGAAACTAAAGGGCTGCTCCTTTTCCCTTTCCGATTCAGATCTTGAGTTCTTGGATTTCATCTTCGTCTCCCTTTGCCCTTAGCAAACCAAGTGCATTTTCAATTTTGACAGCAATTGATCTTCAGAGAAGAAAATAATTGATCGGGAAGCCATTTGCAAATGTGCTTCAAAGACAGTGTATTATGAAGGGGAACATTGAACTACGTAGAAATAGAGTAGCAAAAGTTTACCAACAGTCATTTCCATTTCCCCGGGGCCAACAAGGATGAAGTTTCTGTGTGAGCCAGTCCCCACACCGGGTGTCCCCACGGGCAGCAGCCAGACATCTCAGGGGCGATGCAGATCTAGAAAGGATTTGACCATCGCTCTACAAGAGCAGGGAACTAAACTCGGTATTAAGTCACTTGCTAATTCCTTAGCAACCTCCCTCTCACAGAGAATGCAGTTTACGGCAGGATCCACACAAGACGTGCTGGTTTTGCTTTTGCCTGATGAAACGCCACTGCAGCGGAAGGGGTGCGGCGAGAGGCGTACTCCCGCGCCTCTGGAAGGCATCCCGGCACAAACGCAGCTCGACTCGCTGGATGCCAACCTGAGGACAAGGAATGGCTTCTCGTCTGACAGTGAAAACAGAGGCAGAAAGAGGAGCCAAGCTGAACGCGGCAGGTGCCACGGCCACAGTCAGGAATGAAAGTTTCAGAGGCTGCAAAAAGCCTATTAGATACATCCACAGAAGAAAAATTCAGGAACAATTAATCGTTAAGCACAAAGATGCCATGGCTGATTCAGAAGGTCCCTAAGCCGTAACCTGCTGAAGGCTAAGGGAATCCACTGCAAAATTACCATTACGGACCCCCCCCATTACCATACTCTTCCCCAAGCACCCCCTACTGTTACCCGCTGCCAGAGGCGGGACGCTGGGCTGCACGGACCTTTGGCCTGGCGCAGTGCAGCTGCTCCTCAGCTCTTTGGAGGCAAAAGCAAGCGCAGCACAGAGGTCCCTTCCAACCCCAGCCGTTCTGTGATTCTGCGAGTCTGACACGCTGGAGGTACGGATCCAGGGAATGGAAATGTCACGCTGCCTCTCCTGCACGCCGCTAGCTAGGCTACAAAGATCGAGCTGTAATTGGTGTACGTTGCTGGAAGATTAATAACCACTTGAAACATCTAATGACATCGCATTTCATGCTATGGTCCGATGGACATAATCTGCCCGTGACCCACGCAAAAGCTGTTTTATAAATCAGTTAGCAGTCATCAAAAGCAGAATTGATAATAAATGCATTATTTTTAGTATTAATGTATTACAGCACTTTAATGCAAAAGAATTTTGGTTTTGTCACTTACAAATGGAATCCTTATCTCTCCTTGCAGCGGTAAAACATCATTTTAGTATGACAGATGTGAAATGCTCTCTGTATTTTTCTACTTACAGTATTTTTGTTGCCAGACAGATTACTTATAACAAGGTTCCTTCAGATATTACCAAAAAGTATGCATAAAATATCCAGATTCACATTCAATCACTCAAAATATTCATTCCATATAAAAGGCTAGTTTCACTTTAGGCTTTAAACCTACATACATATTATCAGACCATTTCCACGAGCCGTGACTTGATCAGGCTGTAGATAATATGCACAGAGACCACGTTTGCTGAATGCCAATGGCTAATGTGAATTCCTTGAACGCTAAACTTTTCTTCTTTTCCAGCCGCAGCTCTGGGAATGATGCCACTGCCTATCACCTCTGGGTTTGAACTTGCAACGGGCTGAGGCAAAACCTGATGCAACTCCGTCTAAAAGCATCACACGAGACTGTAAAAAAAAGACACAGGAAGAAGAACTGGGTCTCTTCTTCCTATCCAAGATCATTCAATGACCCCCAGAAGCAACCAGAGCGATCCACCCGCATCTGGCAGCACAACGGCCAGGTTAAAGTAGGTGTCGCTGGATTTAATGATTCCTCTGGAACATGAGGAGTGTGTTACTCATTTCTATCCTTCACTGCAACTAAGTTTGGTCGGTTGCCTGTGTCAGACCGTCTCCTCCAAATAGTGATGCATGAGGCATGAGAAGCACCCTCGCTCGGCAATGGCAAGTGCTGCTCTGTTGACTGTAGGGTGTTGGAGGGTAAAGGTCCAGCGGGAACATGCAGCATCCGCTTCTGTTGTGGCAGGGTGTTGCACACGGAGTCCAAAGGGACGGCTCGGTGTAGCAGGCAAGATCTGCATTTCCAGGCCTAGGACGAGCTGTGTCAGGCTACATTTGCAGGGGACTCCAGGCATCGCCTACGGCTGCTAGTTTGCAAGGGAGTCAGTAAAAGGTGTCCCTGGCTGCCGCGGAGACACGCTATTATGGTCTTATGTGATGTGACATATTAGCTGACACATTTTATTTGCTATGTCATACCCTCACTTGCGGAGGCTAACAAATGAAATCACAGCTGTCAACCATCCAAATTAAAAATAAATCACTCCACTGACCCTTGAACCCAAGCTGACAAGTCATTCCCCCACCCGACGGCATCGCGTTCGCTCTCAGTTTCCAATCCTCTGCTATCATCCGCGCTTAATTTATTTTCAGTTCTGGCCCGGTCCTACCTGCCTTCAGCAGCCTCCATTTGCTGTGAGGGTGGCGGTGCTCACAAGCGCAGCAACCCGCAGCCAGGCTGGTGGGCGCAGGGGAGATGGGGCGGGTGGGACGTGCTGGGACCAGGCTGGGGGAGCCTTGCCTGGAGCTGCCGGGTCCGGACACGGCTCCTGCTTGCTATGGAGGTGCTGTTCAGAGAGCAGTTCGGGGGGGATAAATGAGGGGGCTCATCAGAGCCAGCTGAGCCCCAGCCTAGCGCCACTGTACCCAGCAGACCAAGCCCTGCCTGTGTGCTCTCTTTAGGCTGCTGGAGAACACCCTACAGACGGGCCCTGGTACTTACGGGTGACTTTAAACACCTCAGCATCTGCCAGATGGGCACTATGGCTGCACGCAAGCAATCCAGGTGATTTCTAGAGCGCATTAAAGATAATTTCTTGACGCAAGCGACTGATGAAATGACCAGGGTAGGTGCTCTGTTGGACCTGCCGCTCAAGCAAGGAGAGAACTATGAGATGGAGCAGCCTTGGATACAGTGAACATGAGCAAATGTGGACTTCAAGATCCTGAGACGAATGAGCAAGATGAACAGTGGCAATATAACTGTGGGCTTCACAAGAAAATCATTTTAGCCTCTTCAAGGACCTGCTTGGCAGGATCTGAAGAGAATATGCCCCTGGAGTGGGCAGAGGGGCCCAGGAGAGCTGGCCAACTGTCAAGGACAGCCTCGTCAAAGCTTAAAATGGTTCATTCCAATGAACGAAAAGTCAAGCAACTGTGGCAAAAGACCGGCATGGATAAATGTGAAACTCCTGACTGAGATCAAACCCAGCAAAGAAATATATGGAGGGTGGAAGCAGGGACAGGCTTGGAAGGAAAACCAAAGACACTGCCTGTACATACAGGAATGGAGTCAGGAAAGCCAGAGCGCAGCTGGGGCTGAAGCTAGCAGGGCAGGAGACAGGCACAAGATAGGTTTCGGTAAGCGCGCCACTAGCAAAGGGAAGGTGAAGGAGATGTGGGCCCACCGCTCAGCGGGGCAGGGGAGCTAGTGACAAGTGATAGGAACAGGCTGAGGTGAGGACTTAGTGCCTTTTTTGCCTCAGTTTTCACAGGTAAAGCTTGTTCTCAGACCTCCCAGGCCCCTGAGCCTTCAAGCAGTCCGGGCGAGAAGCAGCACCCAAAGCAGAGGAAGAAAGACTCGCCGACCACGTAGCCCATTTGGATATACACAAGTCCTCGGGACTTTCTTGGGCCGTAGCAGTAGGAGGGTAGCCAGCAGGTCCAGAGAAGGGCTCCTCTTCCACACCCGGCGCACCACAACGGCAGCGCTGAGTCCAGTTTTGGGCTCCCTTCTACACAAAGGATATGGACGTACCTGCTGCCTGGCAACAGGGACACCAAGTTTATTCTTGCTTATCTCTCTTTTTTGCTTGCCTTTCTGTTTTGTAGACCGACACTCTGAACCCATAGTCAGATCGCTCCATAAATGAAGGCAACTGAGAAGGACTAATGTTTTTAATAAAACTATTTCAGACTCTATCCACAGGAGATGATATCATGGTCACAGATGAAAACCCTGAACTGTGTTTTCCATTTCAGACACATGTTCTGAGTAAGAGAAGAAACTCCTGTATATTTTAATAGTGAAACTCATCAAGAACTCATGTTTCTAAGCAAACTGCTGTTAGGATGTTTAGCAGCATCAAAAAGACCTTCAAATAGACTACTTAGCAAATAGCCTTGCCTATGAGAGCTGAAAGATTTGGCAACGTTTAGTAATTTATGTCTTGCCTTTTTTAGGGGTAGGTAATAAATCAAAGAAGGTATTTTACCTGGAGATACAGAGAGAGAAGGTGCTTTCTGCTCTACACCTTCATTATTTGTCTTCAGCTTCAAAGCATACAGCCAGTTGAAAGCTCCAAAAGGGACATATAATGATGCCCCATAATCAGCAGAGTAATCATGAGATAGCTGTGTTACATTACTCTCTCCAGAATATTAATGGAGTGAGGACATTGCAGAATGATGTGCAACAAGGGTTTAAAAACCTTCCAAATGGTTTCTTAGTCTATTATTTCTGATGCTGTGCCACTCTGTTATCAAGGCTGAGAACAGTAGGAGGAAGGCAGCCATATAATATTCACAGCCTGTTGAGAAGCAGTGCAGTTGCAGACTGCATCTCCTCTCTGCTGCATCTCCCTTCTTCAAAGAGCCACGCATAGAGAATTAAAATGTTGTGTGCCAAAAAGCAACATGATTTTGACCTCCAGAACTGATCCTGGACTCACACAGGCTTTAGGCTGCTCTGAGAGGTGCCAACTAGCCGCAGACATGAACTTTAGCCATGTGGAGTCATGACGCAGGTGCTCTCTCCTGCTCTGCTGGCTGCAAGGCTGTGGTCAGCCCTTGCACAAAGCATCCGCACCACCTTCAGAGCAGCCCCTGGCAGGCTGCGCTGTGGTGTGCCCACCTGCACTTATGCCTCATCTGCCCACCCTGCATGGACAATGGCCTGGGACTGTGCCGGGGGCCCCAGCACAGAGGGACTCCCTCTCCAGAAACCCATGGTGCCTTGGGTTGTGTTTCATAGAATCACAGGATGCCCTGAGTTGGAAGGGACCCACAAGGACCATCGAGCCCAGCTCCTGTCCCTGCACAGGACACCCCAAATTCACACCAGGTCTCTGAGGGCCTTGGCCAAGCGCTTCTGGAATATCGCCAGGCTGGTGCCATGATGCCTCCCTGGGGAGCCTGTGCCAGGGCTCCACCACCCTCTGGGGGAAGGACCTTTCCCTAATGCCCAGCCTCACCCTCCCCTGGCACATCTCCCTGCCATTATCTCGGGGCCTGGCGTTGGTCACCAGAGAGCAGAGACCAGCCCTGCCCCTCCTCCTGCCCTCGGGAGGGGGCTGCAGAGCGCCATGAGGCTGCCCTCGGCCTCCTCTGCTCCAGCTGAACAAACCCAGGGACTCCAGCCGCTCCTCGTACGGTTTCCCCTCTAAACCCTTCCCCAACTCCGTGGCTTCCTCTGGACACTCTCCAGTAGCTTTATACCCTCAATGTCCTGCGGCGCCCAACGCTGCCCACAGCACTCGGGGTGAGGCTGCCCCAGCGCGGGGCAGAGCGGGACAATCCCCCCCCTCGCCCGGCTGCGATGCAGGGCTCGGTGCCCCCCAGGGCACGGCTGGCCCTCGGGGCTGCCAGGGCACGCTGGGGGCTCCTGTTCAACCTGCCATCGGCCAGAACCCCCAGGTCCCTGCAGAGCTGCTCCCCAGCCCCTCGCTCCCCAGGCTGCCTGTACAGCCAGGGCTGCCGAGCCCCAGGGGCAACACTCGGCACCTGCCCTTGTTCAACTCCATACAGCTGGTGATTGCCCAGATCTCTGGTCTGTTCAGATCCCTTTGCAGGGCCTCCCTGCCCTCGGGAGTGTCAACAGCTCCTCCCAGTTTTGTGTTGTCAGCAGACTTACTGTTCCTTCCAGTCCTGCATCCAGGTCATTAACTAAGAGATCAAAGAGCACCAGCCCGAAGATGGATCCCTGCGGAACCCCGCCAGTGACCGGCCGCCAGCCCAAGGTAACCCCGATTACTATAACCCTTTGAGCCCGACCCATCAGCCAATTGTTTGGCAGGATGCGTGCCTGGAGGTAAGCAGGATGGGTGACGAGCAGGTCTGGATTTGCAGATGGGCTCAGCCCCCACTTATGGGGCCGAGGGTTGTGGGGCATCATCAGGAAATCATAGAATCATAGAATCGTCAAGGTTGGAAAAGACCCTTAAGATCACTGAGTCCAACCGCTAACCTGTCACTGCCAAGGCCACCACTAAACCATATCCTCAAGCACCGCGTCTGCCCTTCCTTTAAATACCTCCAGGGATGGTGACTCCCCCACCTCTCTGGGCAGCCTCTTCCAATGCCTGACAGCCCTTTCCGTGAAGAAGTTTTTTCTAATGTCCAACCTAAACTTCCCCTGGCACAGCTTGAGGCCGTTTCCTCTGGTCCTATTGCTTGTTACTAGGGAGGAGAGACCAACCCCCGCCTCACTACAACCTCCTTTCAGGCAGCTGCAGAGAGCGAGAAGGGCTCCCCTCAGCCCCCTCTTCTCCAGGCTAAACCCCCCCAGCCCCCTCAGCCGCCCCCCAGCACACTTGTGCTCCAGACCCTGCCCCAGCCCCGCTGCCCTTCCCTGGACACGCTCCAGCCCCTCCAGGCCCTTCTTGTCCCGAGGGGCCCAAACCTGAGCCCAGCACTCGAGGTGGGGCCTCCCCAGGGCCGAGCACAGGGGCCCCATCCCTGCCCGGCTCCTGCTGGCCACACCAGTGCTGACACAAGCCCGGGGGCTGGTGGCCTCCTTGGCCACCCGGGCACTGCTGGCTCATGCCCAGCCGGCTGTCAGCCATCACCCCTACATCCTTCTCCTCCAGGCAGCTCTCCAGCCGCTCCTCCCCAAGCCTGTAGCGTTGCATGGATGCACTAACAATAAGGAAGGCGATTCCATGGACGAATTTCAGGTCGCTGCCTTCAGTCAGAAAGCACAAACGGCCTGCCAGAAGACATCGCCCGTTTGATGCACTGGGCAGATATTCCATTCCCGGTGCTGGGCCGACTGGTCAGGGGCATAGGAAGGTGCCGTGAGACCGGGGAAAGACAACCACTCCTTGGCAAAGTGTCTTCACAGGCCCAGATCCAAACCATGGACCGTTTGGTATTGTTCAGTTGTGCAGTTGGAAATGCGAAGGAAAAACTACTCACTCCGCTTCTGTCCCTGGGTGAGGAGGAAGACTTAGTAATGCTAAGAGCATCAGCTGGATTATATGTATTGAAAAGTTAACTTTCACTGAAGAAAATACTAATTTCAAGTAACTTTACAGGAGATAACAGCTCTTGTTTAACACCAGCACACAGGAATCCCTGCTAGTTAACGCTGACCCTGCTGCAGCGCAGGAAGAGGCACAGACGCGTCTGCATTTCACCTGGCTCTGCCCAGGGCGGCTGCTCTCACGCTGTGTGCTGCTGCCGTCAGCGAGGGCAGGCTCCCTGGCGTGAGCATGGGAATCCAGACAAACTCAAATCTCTGTCCTGACTGCTTTTTTTTTTCTCCCCCCCCCCCATGAAAGACTATTTCTGAAACAGTATTCAGAAAAATGATTGTTTTATGCGGAAAGTGCTTATTCAAAAGCCACAGCACTCCAGCTGAGCATGTCAAACAAAACACTTTCCATCACAAATGTTGCTCTTGTATCCTGGCACAGCCATCGAAATACGTGCTAATGCCACCCCATCTACGCACCGATCCCCAGTACCACATACCATAATGCCTCACAGAGGAAGGGATGCCATGAAATCCTAACAAGAGGGATGCACAAGGCATCACAGGAGATGAATCCAACCCAAACCCTGCTCTTAAGGGTCAGCATGACACAACGCCCCAGCAGCATTTCTAGCCTTAGCAAAATGTTTCCATTTTTTAGGCTTTTCCAGGAAGTTGTGGTCACCCCTGGACACGTCTTGCAAGAAATGTTTTCAATTTCCCCTCCTGAAATAATCGCAGAAAAATTAATCTTTTAGAAAGTTCTTTCTGTAATTTAATTCGAGTTAATTAGTCAGGGAAGAGAGGTTTGTTGCTTCACTGTGCTCTGGTGCCATTCTCTAGTTCAGCTGTACTACTAACCCTACCTCTTACCAACTTATTTCTTTCCGTAAGTCAAAACAGGGCCAGTGAGCAGGGTAATTGACTTGAAGGGATACTCTTTGACCTCTTTATCTTCACTCTAGCAACATCTCTGACCTGATCTAATTTATCCACCACAGAGTGATGAAAAAAGTACGAAAAAGAGCAAGTCAAACTGCTGGAGAGGCTTCATGTGGCTGAAAACCGCTTCGCACACTCCAATTAATTGCATATTTTTTTTCCCCCAGTCTCTTTGCATGCAATTTTGACTCCCTGACAGGCAGGCATTTGCAGAGGTAACAGTACAAAAGACGGAGGCCAATATTGCAGAGATTCTTCTGGGCAGCCCTGCAAGTTTTCTAAATTGCGTGCGTGGGTGTCCCCGTGCCACCGGCGCGGGTACTGCTGAGGTTAGGCGCCGTGCTGAGCCCTGCGCCCGCTGTGCCCGCTGCATCGCAGCCTCCCTGCACGGAGGCGGCCGGCATGCACCTCTGGAGGCCTCCTGGTCTAACCCCCTGCTCCAGCACCGCCTGCTCTTGATCCAGAGGTGGGAGCGGCTGATGCTGAAGTAGCTTTCACCAGCTCAGAGCTCACCTCCCCAGGAGTCCTCCGAGTACTTCCAGGCAATTTCAAACCCTGCCATAGACTTCAAGTGCACGAGGTGAAACGACCGGAGCAGAGACTCCATCACACATGATCACACTGCACTTGGGACACTGCAGCTTACAGAATCCCAGAATCCCTGACTCGTGGGGGCTGGCAGGGCCCTCTGGAGCTCACCCCGTCCCACCCCTGCGTGAGCAGGCACCCCCAGAGCAGGGGCACAGGGCCGCGTCCAGGCGGGGGGTGAATGTCTCCAGGGAAGGGACCCCACAGCCTCCCTGGGCAGCCTGTGCCCCTGCTCTGGCACCCTCACCTCAGGAGAACACTTACTACTTGTGTTGATTTTAAAGCCTGGTCCTTTGGAGGATGAGCACTGCCATATTTCATCCCCAGATGGAAAAGCCCAGGGCGTGGGTTCTGCGGGACAACTCCATGGCACAGCCCGCCTGGGGAAAGCACTGGCATCAGGATCCGCACGAGGATCTGACCCATCTCGTCCCGCCTGCCTTGTGACAGTAATGCAGCGGAAGAAACACCCGGTTTCTGTCCTCTCTAAGGCTGCCTTTTTGCTGTTAGCGGCATTATTCCTGCCAGCTGGTACTTGGCACCAAGCGGGACATCAAATAAGGACTGTTCTCGCCACCTGGTGCTACTGATGGTAATTACACGAGAGCGGTTATGGGACGCCCTAGACTTATGCTTCGTCTGCCTTCTCGGGGAAGCTGCACGCAGGACTGGACTGTTGTAACCGCCATCAGTAAAACTAGATAGAGAAAACGCTCCTGGAGCCCTGCTCAGTGCCACACAGGAACAATGCTGATAGTAACACTGTAATAGTGCAGTCTTTTGAGAGGACAGAAAACAGTTGCTTTTTCTTCCATCTGCATCAGCATTGCAAAGCGGGTGGCCTGGGATGTGTGCAGATGCGTTCCCCAGGCTGGGTAACCGATTTGTTTTCCTAGGCAAATCTGGTCGTGCGATGGGAGCTTTGCATCTGCAGGAAAGGACCATCTTCTAGATTAAGATATGCTAAATACCTTCCTGCTGTTACAGTGGGCTTCTGTGTGCGCCTGTGTGCCCGCCGCGTGCTGCTTCATCCAGCTTCTCAAGAAGAAATAACTTCAAAGCCCCGAGAAGCTGGCAGAAAACCTCCCACTAATGTGAACTGGCTCTGCATCAAGGCTCCGGTACTTTGATTCTGAATCGCCCTGGGACCACAGGCCAACCCAGATCTAAAACTCCCGTCATCCTGTGCCGCACCACAACAACGTTCCGGTGTTCCAGCATGACACAGGCTCAGTGCAGGAGTTACCTTTATAGCACTACTAAGCCCTGGACTGTTTCACCACCGAAGCGGGAGAAACTCTAGCACACAGAGACAGGATTATTTGCGCTTAAGCAGCCACTCTCCTGCCTGGGTACAGGATAAAGGAGTCGAGCACCGCTGCCTCATGGCAAGGAGCCACGCCGCTCTAACAGCCCGGCCACCCAGCGTCCTCGTGGCTCCTCTCCAGCATGGCACACCCATACACTCGCCGTAGAAACGGCTCCTCTGAACTGCAGAGAACAAATCCCAGAGTGCGATCTGCACGGGAAGTTTCACATGGGGACCTCTCAGCATCACCCTCTGTGAATTTGGGGTGACAGTGACATCCTGAGGATTTCAGAGATTCTCTGACTTTCAGTGTTTTTAATTTCTTCATTGCAGTGACTGCGCTCTGTGCCCTGACTACAGAGCTGGGAAATCCCCGGGCTACCGTTATACGCAGTTCAGAGCACTCGCAGGAGGCCTGCGAGGTGTGAACGCTTCAGACAAGTGTGGTCTCGGTGTTGCACCACATCTGCCCGCTCCCTTTGCCGCTGGGGACTCTGCAGCCAAAGCGTTCACCAGCAGGCAGGCCAGGCAAAACTCAGCGCAGGCAGCAGACCTGAGCGCGGGCTTCGGCCCCCTGCTATTAACACTACTGGATTTGACGGGAAAGAAAGCAGCAGACAACCAAGAGGGCAGAATCAACATCTGGAGACATTAGATTTGAAATCAATTACATAAATTATGTAATGAGGAAAGATTAGCTAAATTAGTGTTTCTGTGTGAACTCCAAATGCAGATAGCACGACCGCAGCCTGTGCCTTGAGCGCACTCCTGCTCTGCATTAACACCCTCCGTTACTGCACGCAATACCTCATTCGGTGTATTCGGCGACCGAAATATTGCAAATTTCAGATGGAGATAAATTGAGGCCTGCAGCATTAGCTCTTTCCCCCTAGCTGAGGTCCTGCCGGTGTACCCGACGGCACCTCCGTGACACCAAGACCGTCAGTGCCAGTCACAGCAGAGCTCTGGCTGAACGTGAGTGAAGCGTCGTCTCGAGCTGACACAGTCACATAATGGCTGACCTTGGGCTGCTTCTGAAGAAAATGAATTAGCTTACAGAGGTAGTCAACTGGAAAGCTGAAACTATCATTTTCCAAAGATATTCAAGGTAAAAGGCCCCAGGGACAATCTTTTGTCAGTTTCTGAGACTTGATTAACTGCCTTAATTCCACATGATTAATGGCTTTCAAATCTCAGGAGACCCAGGTCTCTGTGCACATCGTGTGACTGAAGTGTCTTTAAAAACGCTTTTCTCCAAAGACCCCTACGAGATGCTCGAGAGCCGCAGCCACCCACGTCCCCACCGGGCCATACAACGCCGTGCCCTCCTGGTGCTCTCAGCGGCACGCCGGGAGGAGGACCTTCCTCCTCCGGTCCCACCCACTTCACACACAGAGGGCACGCACATCAACTGGGAAAAAATGGTAAATGGCTAGTGACAAGCCCTCGGTGGGTCCCCGCTTTGAGATACCCAACGCTCTCCTCTGAGAGCATTTACGAGCTAGCTTGCTGATCCGCGCGTCGTGTCAAGAGTGGGGCGAGCACAGCAGGACCGCAGCAAGGAATGGGAAAGGCAGGTGGGGTTAGCCCAGAGATCTGCCCTCATACGAAGCGAAGGGACTCTCACGAAGGGTCTTGGCGAAGGGCCAAGACTGTTGCAGACACCCAAGACCTGGCAGGGTCAGGGGTAGGAGCTGAGCAGTGAAGCTCCAGGTCTGCAGATGATCAGAGACGGGCCAGGCTAGAGAACCTGCTGGAAAGATTGCTCCTTGGAAAGGACACTCCATCTCCCCGTGGCTGCTGAAGAGCACCTCTGCATCACAGGTTGAAGATTGCCACCGCGTTGTTCCCTGCAGCGCTAACCAGGAAAGGGTCCCCTGTGTGTGGCACCTCATCTGAGCAGAAGTTGGCTACCCAGAGGGACAAAGCCAGCCACTTGCCATTTTCATCCTGAAGGACCAGATGTTTGCAGCCAGACGGAGAAAAGGACAGACTGAAAAACCAATCCAGCCTCATGTGGGCAGCTGTTTATAGCTGTGATAGGACTATGTCAAATACCTCTTTGGTGGCCCCCTCCCCACTTACTCAGGTTTCACAAGGACAAAAAAGATGTGGGTTTTAGGAACACAGGGCCACTGTGTAGAAATAACAGATAGAGTCACGCAAGTGGTGGCTGGAAGAGACCTCTGAAGGCTTCCATCCTGCCTCTCACTTGACGTAAGACCATCGCCAACACTAGACCCGCTGAGTCTGGAGGGAAGGAGAGAAAAGGGGAGAGGAAGAAGGCATGGCAGGGTGAGCTGAGGTGGGAAGAAGCAGGTTTTTAACCCAAGGTTCAGTTTTGCTGAGACCTCGATGGCCATGCTGCACTGCAAATGCTATCACACCACAAAGCAGCTCTGGGCAGGGAGTGTACTGCCAGAGACCAGAGAAGAGACGGCTCTCGTCTTGCCCCACCTTGCTGGTTTCTCAGTCGCCAGTGCTTACGGGCTGGGTTTGGAATGGGGAGAGCCAACTTCTCTGCACGTCACTTCAAGCTTTTCATTGAAGAGCTGCGATGAGGGAGACGCAGGCACCTCGTACAGCGGTCCGCTGCACCCAGGGTGATGGGAAGGGCGGAGGAGCAGTGGTCTTACCCTCTGACTTGGTGCTTAACCAAGGAGGCCAGGTTCTGTCAGTGGAAGAAGGCTTCTAACCCCCCTTCACCAGCCAGTAGAAGTCCCTACAGTGGGTGCCCTCCAAACCTGGACGACAGGAACACCTCATTTTGCCAGGATCAAGCCAGTCAGTAGAAACACATTCCTCAGCATCTCTCTCACCGAGAGAGGAGTTTGCTGGGCTTTGGTGGATAACTACAAACCACAGCATCCCTCTGTACCTCAGGGACCAGGTCTCTGCTATTGTAGGGATGCTTTCTTCTCTTCTGCTCTCCAACAGACGTGACTCTAGAGTGTGAGAAAGGTGTTCAGAGTATGTCTGTAACTCTGAGAATCACCAGGTCCTGGAGTGGCCCTGGCAGGGGATGGCTGTGCTGGCACTCTAATCCTGCTGACACTGCTCTTTGGAACCACAGATAATGCCTTGGGTGCCACCCGCGACACCTGTACAAGAGATCTGCGACACAGAGCAGAACAAATGGTGGAAAGAAACCTTAAGAAAATTATCACAACTCTACTGAAGAATTAGCAAAACCCTGCTGATTAATGTTGCTGACATGTGTGCAAAAATAGTTGAAACCAATTTCATTCTCTTCAGTGATCACTAGCGGATGCTCCCAAGGGATCAGCAGTGAGGAAGCACAGGCAGCATGTTTCGGTCTTGCAACCAAAAGCAGCGGCCAAAAGGCAAATGGAAAGAGAAGAATACGAAAAGAAAGAAAGAAGCATTGGCCTCGTCACCTCATATGACTTGCCAGATCAGCATGTGTTCTCCAGATGAATAATGCTTGTTTCACAGTTCATGGTAAATATAGTGAAGTCGAACATTTGGACTTCCTATTATAAACAAAATCAAATTAATATGTTGGATGAGTATGAAGCGGTTAAGTACACATGCACCGCACAGACCCGATATGAGACATCAGTAAAACACTGGTAGCTGAATCATTAATCACTTGTCAAAGGTTAAAACAGTAGAGCCTCCAGTAAAAATGCACAGCATTTTATGCAGCACAAGGTCTGTAATGGATAAAAAATTCATCCCGTTTCTGCCCTCGTTAATAGGATGCGGGAACTGTGCATCTACAGGATCTATAAATAAACTACCAAGGCTGACTTGCTTCTACTGTACTTAATGGTAGGAAATTGCATAAAAGAGTTGCTCAGGCAGCCCGTGACCTTGAGAAGTTGATGCGAAGAGAATACATACGGGTTGATTGTGCTCTCCTGAGGTGGGCTTCTGAGCGAGGTTATCGCAGCAAATATACAGCAGAGCTGCAATTTGCCGGTTTGTATTATGGAAAGTCAGAATGTAGCTCACATGAACTGAACTGAATTACACATGGATCGTATTATTATTTTTATTTATTTATATTTATACAGAAAATGAAAGTGCTGCATAGATCAATAGTTCGTATTCTCAGAGCGAAACACAAAACCTGGCTCTGCGGCAACAACCATTGAACTTCATTGGGCACCCACTCTCACACTTATTTATTTGTACCGTTTCCCATTTAATGCCTCAGAGCTTTTGCTATTAGATGAATCCCTGCTGACTAAGGCAAGGGGCAGATAGTTTCTGTTAACATACAGGCAAAGGCTCATCTCTGTAGCGCTTCGCTGGTTTGGGCACTGGCTAGGCTTTCCCCCTCTGCCCAGGCAGAAGTCCTCACACACCTGGGAGGAGAGTTTGAAGCTGAACTTGCGATCCCTGCCTGGGCGCTCCCTGCCACAGCCCCGCAGTGCCCGTGCCCGGCCCTGCTCCCTGGCAGGGAAAACATCTCGTTAAAGGAGGATACCATTACATCGAAGGAAGAATTTCCCGCTGTCGTACCTTGTTTTCATGGCTTATATCTTGGACAAGCTTTCAGCGTCTCAGTTTGCACTTGCTGTGCTAGCTCAGTCCCAAGCTGATCTTTCTGGAACGTTTCCACTGCAATAAGTAGGCTTTTTTTAAGAAAGATAGCAGGGAAAAAAATGTTGTCCTGCCCATCTTCAATTCGTTGTGCAGAAGGCTTTGTAGGGTAGAGGAAAATCCACTCAAATTTTGCCCAAAAAAATGCTTTGGAAAATGGCAGTTAACAGATTGGCCGCTGAATTCCTTTGCTAGCAGCAGTTTAAAGCCCTCAGAGAGCCCTCCTGCCCTGGGCACGCTCCCACTGGCAGCGGCAGAGCAGGCGTGCTGCGGGCTGGCCCCCAGCGGTGGCCAGGGCACCCATCTGCCCTGCGACAAGGAGACACGCAGAGAGGTTTGTGGGGCTTGAAGGAACAGGGCAAGGAGACGATGAGGCGGAGGTGGCCCGTGCAGTGGAAGGAGACTGGGAATCAGCAGGTGGGGAAGCCAGGGAGGAAAGATCTGGGAGCAAACTGGGAATGCCTGGGCAGGGAGAAACATGAGAAGGAAAAGTAAGTCTGAGAAGGAGCTTGTGGGGAGAAACCCGTGCAGGAGAGGGAGGGTGAAGGGCCTGGGTCTGGCTGGGAAGCTGGGAGGATGGGGATGAGAACTGATAAAGCAAGGAGAGAACAGGGTTGAGAAACCTGGAGGGACCAGGCTTATTTATAGAAAAGTGCAGGGCCTGGAATGATGAGGAAGGACAAAGACAAGCAAAGAGGAGTCAAAAGCTCATGAGTGTGGGGAAAAAGGGCAGTGCTTACTGGGTCACAGCCTCCAGCCTGGAACAAAACCCAGGATCCCTGCGCCTCACTGCCTGCTGGCATCCTGCAGGAACACGCACGTCCTGCTCCCCTCAAGCGCTGGTGTGCGGATCACCCTCCTGCTCCCCCAGCTCTGCTAGCGACAGAGATCTGTACACGGATCTAAATGTCTCAGCCGTGCCACATGATTTAAATAAAGGCTGTAGCACAACGCATATCTCGCCCCGTCGTTCAGAGGGAAGCCTTTCAGCGGCTGTGCTACGCACAGACAAGCAGATCTAAGTAAAGATGTTGGAAGGAGCGGCAGAGATCTGTGCAGAGCCTGAAAAGGCCACAAGGCTGTGAGTGTCAATGGGACAAGTGAATTTATTTTTCCACAAACACAACAACTAACAAACCTCAGTAAGGTCCTAAATCCAGAGTTAAAAGCTGAGGATGCATACTGGTCTTGTATAACTTCTCTAGACCCCTGTTGCATATGTAATATGTTGATTGATGGATTAGAATCATAGGACCGTAGAATAACTCAGGTTGGAAGGTGTCTAGTCCAACCTCCTGCTGAAGCAGGGTCACCTGTGAGACAGACCAGATTCCTCAGGGCTTTATTCAGTCAGATCTTGAAAATCTTCAAGGATGGAGACTGTACAATATCTCTGGGCAACCTGTTCCTCTCCTGGACTGTGCCCATGGGAGTACAGCCTACTAACCACCGCTGCTCTCGGAGCCCAGGCATCCAGCCGGGCATCTACTCAACTATTTGTCCTCAGACAAACAGTCTGTGACTCAGACTGTAGCGTCCAAACTTGGAAACATGAATATTGTAGGACAGAAGAATATTGTATTAAAACATTGCTAAAGTCAAGGTAACTGCCACCCGCTGCACTCCTTCTGTCTCTACATCTAGTCATTTTATGCTAGAAGATAATCAGGTTGGTCAGGTGTAATGCCACCTTCTTCTCCTTCGTCTGCCCAGAAGTATGGTCCAAGATGACTCGCTCCGTGATTTTCCCAGGGGCAGTTCCCTGGATTGTTCTTTCAGCCTTTTCTGAAGATGGCTACAACATCTGTCTCTCTGTAATTGCAAGAGAACTCCCCTAATCCCCAAAACTTTTCAAAGTTGATAGAGAACAGCCTTGCAAGGACATCACCCAATTCTCTCAGCACTTTCAGATGCATCCCATCTAGTCCCATGGACTTGTATGGATCAAGTCTTCACAAGCAGTCCCTGAGTAGGTAGCGGATAACACTGCTGGTAGTTTTTCTCCTCTTTGAACCCCTTCGCTATGCACAGAGGCTCAGGAGACCTTGCTGGTTAGAACAGAAGCAAAGAAGGCATGGAGTGCCTCAGCCTCATCTGTGTCTGCTGTGCCTAAATCACTCACCCCATCCAGAAACTGGTTCACATGATCCTTATTCAGCATATTATTGCTAATCTAATGGTAGAAGCTCTTCTTGTTGTCCTTGACATCCCTTGCTAGTCTCAACTCCAGGTGGCATTTGGCTTTCCTGATACCAGCCCTACACGCTCAGACAATATTTCTAAATTCCTCCTTTGTAGCCTGTACCTGCTTCTACCCCCTGCGTGCTGCCTTTCTGCACAGGGCCCACGCCCTGCTTCCCTGGTCTTGTCTCCTGATGCATCTCCTCCTCTTCCTGAGTATGGGGAAGGACAGTTCTTGTGCTTGAAGGGTGCTCTTCTTACAGACCTGCCAGCTTCCCTGAACACTTCTGTCCTTCAAGGCTGCCTCCCATGGAATGTCACCTACCAGTTTCCTAAATAAACCAAAATCTGCTCTCCTGAAGCTCAGGCTCGTATTGTGATACTCCTTCATCACTCCCTTCACGATCTTGAATATTTCCTGGTCGGTTCAGACGAGGCTACCATTGATTACCACATCCCCATTAGCAGTAGCTGAGCTCTGTAAGACCCTGATCGTATTCCGCAAGGCTCAGCAGAGTGGGACTGCATTCATTAGTGGCTTTAATGTTGATAAAGAAATAGTCTTTAATGACATTATCACTTTTTTGCCGGCTTCCAGAGATAAAGTTAAAAAGCGCAGTTCCTCTCTGCTGGCTCTCCAAACTTTGCCTGAGGTTTGCAAGTCAAGTTAGGTTCTTGTTGACTCATGTAACTGCAGGGAACCATGACTGCAAGTCAAATTCTGCTCTGTTTCACAATCAGATTCTCAGTAGCCTTTGGAGACACCAGAGGAAGCTGACACAACACCTATTCTCCATTGTTTGCTCCAGAATCGCTATTTCCATCTGCCTCCTGCCCAACCGTGTCTTAGAAAACAGTAACCATGGACTCTTTCCGCTGCTCCTGCAATGGGAACGTTACACATCGGCAGGGAAACAGCACTCTGTGGACATCAAGAAAGATAAAGCTGCTTTCCCCCTGAAGCCTACTGCTGACTGCAGCACTGCCTGCAGGCTCTCTGAATTAGTCACAGCAACAACTCCGACTCCTGCAAGGAGATCTGGTAATCTCCTGCTCTCTCAGGGCACCATCTAATTTTGGAATGTCAGTTCCAATCCAACAACTGTCCCTTAAAACCAGAGAGATAAACGTTAACCCTTGGTTAACAAATGCCAACCCTCTGCAAGACAGATGTTATCCTTTTGCCTAGTCTTATCTCTTTAATTTGGAATGAAACCGGAATGCCCAAAGTACTGTGCAGCAGCCAGGAAAAGAAGCATTTTAATGCTCACAGATGTAAACTTCAATTTCCCAAACATGTGGAGAAGAGGCATCCCCAGATACTGAAGGCCAACATGAAGAAGGTCAGTGTGGCATGGTGGGACAGGCAGCAACGTGCGCTGCCACTGGTTCGGCGGGTGACTTTGGGACGGTCACTCTCGTACCCCTAGCCAGGCTCCTCTTCTAAAAGATACCCAAAAAAAGGATTAGTGACACTGGCCTCACTTGTAGCGTGCTGCGTGAACTGCAGACGGCAAGTACCGCACGGACTCGGGTGTCTGTGTCACAGGGCTCTTCCGACAATAAACTGGCCATTACATCGTGCCATTGCCAAAGTCGTTCTTCTTGTCCCACCAACATGGATCTTGCTGAGACAGAAACGACCACCCATTCACAGCTTAGACTTAACACGGGCTTTTTGTGATCATGGCGCTTCTTTCTGGTACTTGCACTATTTCGAGTTTTAGTGCCAGTCCAAATTAAATTCATTTTACAATATGTATTTATTTTACTGCTTCTTGAGAGAACGATTTGGAAAACTACTGGACACTTTGAACAATACTGGCTTTTGTTTATGGCAACAACCTGGGTTCTTTGACTGTCTTTTCTCAGGGAGAACAGTCAGCAAGGGCAGCACCTCAGCTTGCACAGGGACATATGTTTTTACCTACTGATTGCACACAAAACTATTCAACAGTTTAGAATTTCCAAACTGACATTTTGTCACACTACTGCCTGTTAATTACATTTATAATTCCTTACACATGGGGGGGGGGTGTAGAAATTGAGTATCAAGTGACATTTACCTCGTCTCCCACGAACTAAGCAAATAAAACTTCACTTAGCATATTGTAATTTCATGACCTGCATGAGCTGGTGAAAAAATCCTCAGTAACGTGACTTATCACTAACTACTCAACTTCCTTTAACCTTTGTTATGACCAAGACTGTTGAAAGGCTCCAGAATGCATGGCTGGGAAGACAGAGCCTTTGTGCCTGGAGGAGCACCAGTGGTCCTTCCAGACTGAACAGTTCCCACATTGCTCTCCCTTCGCTCTTCTCTCGCCACACCTTAGGTATATCCATGTCTTTTCTTTCGTAATAACTGCTTTTACAGCTGTTTCCCAGTCTTAAGTGATGAACAGTGATACTCTGAAGATTTCCTACAGGCATCCCAAATGATTTGGGGAGGGAGAATACACTGAGATGCAGAGAACTTTGGGAGAAAACAATCTCCTTATTGTGCCGGATATCACTATGAATAAAGACCTTGGAAGCAAAAGTATCATTAACGCAGCACAGGTGGTGATGTTTTTGCAGGTGTGCCAGCATCAGGGGAAGGCACTACAAGGAAGGCTGGTTTTCTCTGCTGAGGAAAGAATAGGAAGACTTGACAAGGGAGCTTGTGGAAATTCAAATCAGTCCTTTCCCATTTTGTTTATAAATGGCTCCGTGTCCTCAGGAGTGGTGCACAGCCTGGTACAGTTCAAATGCACAGTTCAAATGAGGCATAACTCTGGCAGCCTAACTGGATAAACAAAAAGGAAGGAACTTGTCCCATCATCATTATTTCCCTCCAAAGCATGTTTGCTGTCACCACAGTGATGATTCAGCTCCGGGTTCTGCGGCACTGAAGGATGTAAACACACAAACAAAGAGAGTCTCAATGAACAAGAGTAATGAAAGTGATTCTTGCATTCGTTTTACAGAGAGGACTAATGCAGAAACCAAGGAATCATCCAAAAGGCTCTTGCTTTTCTGCACTAAGTTACCGCCTCCGCCTTACAGGACTGCTGGCATGCACGGAGGACGTACCAAACTGTCTGTCCGCTCCCACGTAAAGCCCTGCCAGTGCAGGGAACCGAGTCCAAGATTCAGAGGTCCCACAACAGCACTGACGACAGTGTTGTCCTCCCCCTGCTCCCAGGCTGCTGCTGAGGACGCAGAGCCACTTCTGAAAAAATGTGAAGGGGCCGTTTTGAATTTCCTATCCAATCTCTTGCACAAAATAAAAAAACAAGTCAGAAAAACATTCCCTATAGGCCCAGAAGTTCTGGTGGAGCAGAGAAATGTCCCTCAAGAAGCCAGTCAGTCCTTGTGTGCTGACTCCCGGGAGCTGCTGCAGCTGGATGAACTGGGACCGGCCCTGGCAGTGCCGGAAGGCCAGGCAGCTGCAGCTTCCCTCTCCGCACTTCCCATGCACGCCCGAGGACAGCGAGGACATCAGTCCCCAGCAGCCACCAGCCACTGGTACAAAACAGGGTTTGTCACCTCATCTCCCAGCCACCAGAGCTCAGGAGCATGAGGTTGTCAGAGAACAGTCCCCCGCAGCTCCCTGTCTATGGTGGGTCTAAAATAGCCATGTTATTTAGCAAAGCAAACCTCTGCTTATAGCATAATTAATGTGAGGCTGCCATGAAAATATCCTTAGGAGGATCAGCAACATTCACCACAGTGTTAAATCCTGCTGTCAGTGCACTGTGAAATCAGATAAAAATAGACGGGATCTGGTGGCAGCCGGCACCGCCCGTGTGAAGCAATCCTGCCTGCATCCTACGTTTTGGGGCAGGTAAGAGAACAAGATGGCATATTTCTGCTTCCTCAGCTCTGTTTCTACTGCTCTTCGTGTTTAAAAGAAATACTGCGAGTGAAAGCTGAGGTAAATTGAGATTTCAGGGGCTTGCAAAGCAATAATTTCCGAGAAAAGCATGTACCATGAAGTTGCAATGTTCTGAAATCCTTCACAGCTAGGAAGGGAGGTAGCTGTTTGCCCAATTTCACTCATAAACCCTGAGGAAAGAGATCTTACAAGGGATGTTCTCTTCGTAGGAAAACATAGATTTGATCTGTCAGCATGTGTATCAGTCAAATGATGGTTCATGCCTTAATTTCGCCAGAAGGGATCACTCTGAGGAACTGAAAGGGCACCATCCGGCAAGTTCTAAGCACTTGTGAAAACGAAAGCCGCCTCTTCATTGCAAAAGACACCTCTAAAGAACAAAAATACTTCCAAAAAATGATCACTCATCACTTCTTGAAATAAAACCCTTCAGTTCTGCAGCATCTAAAAGACTAGAATTTCAGAATCTTTTTAGAACTTCTGCTATTTCGTTAAAAAGAAGCCAGAGAATAACTCAGTAACTTTCTATCGTTAGTTTAATATTCAAATATCTCACAGAATAAACCCCAAATTAAACTAATAAGCATTACTATGTTGTTTTGTTGTTCTGAAAAGTACAAGGAAGCCCAAAGATCTGTAATATACCTGGCTCTAGCAAGGTTTTCATAATTAAGCAGCTCTTCAGAAGGTATCTTTTCTGCATTTACGTAGAAAGACCCAAACGTTACAAAAACCTAATTTCTGCAGAGTAGCTCCATACTATACAAAGCAACAACAAAAATCTTATTTAGTATTAATCCCATTCATCATAGAACTAAAAGCACCACACAAACAAAGGTTTTCTTGCCCCAAATGTCTTTCAACCATGCCCATTTTGCAAACGTCCTGGGCTTCAACTGAGTAAGCAACAAAACAAGACGAACACACAGAGATACACTGCCAAGTCATCACTTCTGTCATTAGTAAGGTAGGCAGCTGACACCCTTAGCTAACTTGGAGCACCAAAACCAATGACCAGTTAACTGTGTGCCCCGCGAGTAATTCATGAGTCCTTTCCAGGGTTTTTTGCCAGTTCTCTGGAAACCAACCAAAACAACGCAGGATGATGGCACAGACGCATCACCTCTGCTGTTAAGGTGTGAGCCGTATCTGCGCAGCCACCCCTTTCGTCTGAAAGCAATCCCTGTCTCACAGGTGGTTTGTATTCCTGGCGTCTGCTCTAGGAGCACTGTGCTGCTTAGATCCACACCCTGTTTGAAGTTTGAAAATAAGCTACGACTGAGCTTCACAGGTACCTGGTGCCCAGGCAAGCTGAGGCAGAACAGGCAGTCCTGCTCAATATCTTCTAACTGGGTATTTCAGGAGAACAAATAGATGAAAACATAATGAAAAATCGAGAAGGTTTTGGAACAAGTGAGACAAGAAACAGAGAACACAAGAGACCAGGAACAGGAGAGAAGATTGCTATCGCCTTTCAGACAGAAACCCTGGCTCCGGTGACATCAACAGGGGGGTTGTTACCAGACTAGCCAGAGTGGCCACAGATAGACCACTTATGGACCAGTGGCCCCAGAATCAGGGCTAAAGCCTTACTCTGCCCTACTGCCGCCCCAGAACATCTCCAGCGCAGAGCTGAGCGCCCATGCTCGCAGGAGTGCCTCACCTCACACAGCCTTTTTTGCACAAAATCGAGACCCTCTAGGAAGCAGTTTCTGCGTGACCTCTCTGTCCCAAGAGGTCTTCACAAGGACTGGTAGGAGAGCTGCAAACCTTTTACATGGCTTAGTCTTGCACAGGGGCCTCCTCCTCCCAGGGACATGGAAAGGGACACAATGTCATTAAACACAATATTTGTATTGTAATAAACTGTTAGGCAGTAGCTCACGGAACAGTCCAGCCCTAAACAGAACACAGAGCATGGGTGCTATGATACTGTCCCAAAAACCTACGTAAGCTGGGCTCTGGGAGTAGAGGTCTACGTTAGTGACAACTTCTTGACAGTGTGTGTTTTCTGTCTAACAAATCAGTGCTAATACAGCACAGTATTACCAAAGCCCTTCTTACCATCTGGGGGATGTGGGACTTGTCAAGAAGGTGTAAAAATACTACTAAGATATTGAGAAAAATCCAGACTAGCTCTGAACAAACATCTCAGCAGAGCAAATTAGCCCCGAAAGACCTGAATGCTAATGCAGGTACCTTGTAACGGCACCTGAGTTCTCTCGTGCACAACAAGGAGGTACCAGCCTTTGACATTGAACTGCATTCCTACACCAACGCTTTCTCCTTCCCAACTGTGCTGAAAACATACTTCATCTGAGCTCCTCCTGGCTGGGAGTAGGAACAAAGAGGAGGGATATTTTTGCAGTGCTACGGCTTCTTTTGGAAATTTAATAACAATTTTAGAAAAAGATTAAAGAGTGTTTTAATCAACTTCAAACAGACAACAGATGTTGGCTTTCATAAAAGTGAGTTATGAAAGAGAAGGGAATAACAAGAATTAATTAGAGGATGCTGAGCAAAGAAAGCACGTCCAGAAATCTGGATTTCTTCACAATACATTTATAGGTTAGCATCCCCTCGGGACAGGTGGATACTCTTTCTTTACTTGTTTTTAATAGAGACAGTATCACGTTGGTATCACCGCTACCGAAAGCACAGATCATTAGCTCTGTATTTTAGCAGTGTAAAGTCATCACTCCGGCTCCTAGGAGCATCTCTCCCTAAAGCCAAGCACAGCGCCGGCACTGCACGCACCTTCTGAACGCAAGGGCAGAGTTTGCAGTGCCTGGGTGCAAACTTCACTGCAGGGACAGTAAGGGAAGAAGATGCTGCTCATGCCAGGCTAGCAGGTGAAAGGGAACGTTGGTGCTGGTGGTCTGGGAACAAGGAGACGGGTAATCAGCAGAGAAAAGAAATATTGCCAAGTGCACGATGAAACACAGACCGACTGGCTTTTTTCTTTAGCCACAGCAACAGACCCTACTGTAGGCCCCTGAATGACCTCCCCTAGTGCAGCGACTCCCATGCAGTAGCAGCGGAGAAGGAGCAGTAATAGGCACCACTGAAGTTACAGACTATGCACTGGTCATTCTCCGCATAAACTGCAGTAACTGCAGTATCACAGAATCACAGGCTGGAAGGGACCTCGGGGATCATCTAGTCCAACCTTTCTAGGCAGACGGCCCAGCACCCTGTCCAGCCAACTCTTGAAGGTGTCCAACGTGGCCAAGCCAACCCCTTCCCTGGGGAGATTATTCCAGCGGTGACTGTCCTCACTGTGAAAAATTTCCCTCTCGTGTCCAACCGGAATCTCCCCAAGAGCAACTTGTGTCCATCCCCCTTGTCCTCTCCATGGGACTCCGTGTAAAAAGGGAGTCTCCATCTTCTCTGTAGCTGCCCCTTAAGTCCTGGTACAGGGTGATGAGATCCTCTCTGAGCCTCCTTTTCTCAAGGCTGAACAAACCCAGCTCTCCCAGCCTAGCCTCGTATGGCAGCTTCCCAGTCCTCTGATCATCCTGGTGGCCCTTCTCTGGACCCCTTCCAGCCTGGCCACATCATTTTTGTACAGCGGGGACCAGACCTGCACACAGCGCTCCAGGGGTGGCCTGGCCAGCGCTGAGTAGAGCGGGATGATGACTTCTTTCTCTCTGCTGGCGATGCCCTTGTTGACACAACCCAGCATCCCGTTGGCCTTCTTGGCCACAGCAGCCACTGTTCGCTCACGTTGAGCTTCCCCCCACCAGGACCCCCAGGTCCCTTCCCACAGAGCTGCTCTCCAGCCAGGTGGGTCCCAGTCTGTGCTGCACTCCTGGATTATGTTTTCCCAGGTGCGTGACCTTACACTTGTCCTTGCTGAACTTCATAAGGTTCTTGCTGGCCCACTCCTCCAGCCTACCCAGATCTCCCTGCAGAGCAGCTCTCCCTTCTGGAGTGTCTGCTTCCCCACTCAATTTGGTGTTGATTTTCAGTAGTGCGGAGCTCTCTCCTCCTGCATGGAGCAGCAGTCCATCGCACAATACTGGAATGGGAAAATGTTCACAATAAAAGTGAAATGACATCCAGAAGCATCAGATATAAAACT
Source organism: Phalacrocorax carbo (assembly GCF_963921805.1). Lineage (NCBI taxonomy): Eukaryota > Metazoa > Chordata > Aves > Suliformes > Phalacrocoracidae > Phalacrocorax > Phalacrocorax carbo. Next base: position 37,967,467 of record NC_087521.1, read on the forward strand.
AGTACAGAAAGCTAAACTTACCACTCACTATTCTAAAACACATGGACTTGGAATAGAAGACAGAATGACTGTAAAATATTATATGTAGGATCATGGAAGGGGAGGTGCTGAGAAGTAACTGAGGAGTACTGGACCTCCCAAGTGACAGGCGGCTTTTCCCACCATCAGGCAGGACAGGGTGGGATGCCAGAGCTTGCATCAAAGCACCCTTTTGCTTTGTGAAGCCCATTACTTAAGCAGGGTGTCCTGGCACAGCGGCTAACAGCACCCATGAATAACAGGCTGAAGGTACGCAGGGACTCACCCAGGACTCCGAAGGCATAAGCTAAGGAAACGTCTCACCAGTGGGCACCAGTGCCCTTTTCTGTCCCACTCCAGCAGACGTCCCAGCTGAATGAGTCCTCGAAAATCCAGGCTCTGACGCTGCAGGGCGTTATGTGGCGAGTAACATCAGCGTGGAGCACTGGAGTAAGCGGAGCTAAGAGCCTGCTGAAGGTGCTTTGCTAAATGGAGGCTACGGGGGGAGGCAGGGTGGAGTGTAGGCTTGTGCAGTGCTGTGGGAATGACACTGAGGCCTCACGTGGGAGAAATCTCAGCTGGGCAGGTCCCAGTTTGGCCAAAAGCATGTCACTCACTCTGCATGGCATCTACCTCTAACCAAACAGATACATTCTCCATCCTCAGGAGCAAACACCAGCGCTGGCTGCAACAGCAGCCACTGACAATCATGGTTAAGTGGAACTTTGCTCCCTGCAATATGAGGGTTATAAAGACTGGACAAGTTTCACCCCTCCTGCCCTAAGGATCTGTCACCGATCAGCAGAAGCCCCGGCTGAGAAATCCTCCGCGCACCCTGCTGAGCCTCACTGCCCACCGGCGAGCTGCTCTCACCGCCTCCATGAGAAACTCACGTGCAAACCAGCGCGCTGCCCTTGCGGATGCCGCCACCGGCTCCAGCTAGCCTGCTAGATCCTTGCAGCCGGCTACGGGTGTTACTGGGGACATCAAGCTGTACCTGGAACCGGCCGTCTCACGGTCACAATGCTGCTGCTGGTGACCACAGCTCTGGAGCAATACAACCCAACGCTGGAATGAAGACATCCAAAGGGACGCCGGAGCACAGAGGTACCAAGTAGCCATAGCAACCCGCAGTGGCTATCTATTTTCCTTCTTACTGTATTAGTGCTTTTCTCTTACACTACTGATTTTCTATCATACTGTATAAGCCGCAGGCCCAACTGATCTCCAGCTGGCTGAGATGTTAACGCTCTTTGAAAATAATTTTATTAACAGGTTTTCTTCTCATCATCTTAAAAGTGCTGCAGTGAACTTGGATTTTATATAAAAAGGATAGAGGAAGAAAGGAGAAAGATGCCACCAGTGCTTAATCTCACTGGAGAGCAAGCTGGTATACCCATTTATGTATGTTACTCTCATTTACTAGTCTTACGTGAAAATGACTGGCAGCTTCGTTCTGCCAGGATCTCTGTGACTAGGAGAGCCGGGCAGCCGGCAGGCAGCTCCGGGTTTGGCATTTGTGCTCACCCGCCGACCGCAGGCAGCTGCGGGCTCCTCCTCTGCCCCGTGACCCGCTCGTGGTCCTCTCGGGGACAGAAGAAACGATGGTGGAAAGATTGCACGTGGTCGTGGCACAGGAGGGCCCAGGAGCTCCTTTGGGCAAGCCAAGGAGGGGCTGCAGGACTCGGCCTCTGCATCTCAGAGAAGCCACGGGGCAGACAGCTCTTTCTGAGCTTCCCCCACCGGACCTGACGGCTCTCTCCTCCTGCTCCCCTTCTGCAGTATGAAGGGCTTAGCGTATAAAGGTCAGCCTCGATCCGTGGTTCAAACAGATTAATTTAGGGCGAAATCAGGACAGGAGGAAAACCATAAAACTGACACTAAATTTCTTCAAAAATGGACTGATGAACCTCACCTTCACAAAAGAAGAGGCAGGTCATTCTGTCAGGATTTGCTGCTTCCTGCAGAATCTTAATGACTTGTTTATTTATTATTTATTTACTATTCTTGTTAGTGTGTGAGGAAGAGGGGACAGAGTGAAGAAAAGCAAGAAATGTGTTTGAAATTTATAATAATGCGTACTCCCTGTCATGCTGCATTGAAGTTCTGCCAGGCAAGCGCTAAATTGGGATGTTCTACAGGAGTTAACTAAATTCAAGGAAACAACCTGTCATTTTTTTGTAGCCGTACCTAAGGAGCAGGAACGCTTACCCGGGCAAACGGTCGTGTATTTAACACCAGCCGCACACTGGTGCTGCAGTGACTCCATGTCTGAAGCTGCGGTAGCCATAGCTGGTGCCCCCAAAGCCCACCTCACCGCAGAGGAACTGACTTCACGTCATCATCAGAAACATGAAAGTAACCCAGCTTGCTCTAGATAACTAATTTTAACTAGAAAGGAAACCTTCCTGCTTGGGAGTAGATTTGGGCTACTTAGGTTTTGGCAGAGAAATTACCACCTCTGTGCTACGGGGAGGAAAATTTCGCTAGAAGACAAACAAAAGTGCCTGTTAATGAACAGGACAGGCAAGCGCGACGATCCCGTGAAGCCTGGGAGAACGCGTCCGAAGCAAACATCGCCGCGTGAGGCCGTGGCTGGTGCGTCTCAGAAGGACGAAGTGTTCCGAGACCTTTGCCAAGCAACACCTCCAAGCAAGATATATGAAGACCGTTTTATCGCACGCTGCCTAGAACGGCACTGGGTAACATTTTCCAGAGGAGAAAGTTAGCTAACATCATCTCCTGAGAGGGGTTGTGGATTAGGCTCGGGAGCTCGTAACTACCTTTTACTCTTTGCGACCTTAGGGGAGTGGAGGCCTGAAACCTCCTTAAATTGTAACGTGGGGTCACACGAGGAAAAAGGTTAATATCTACCACTGCAGAACCACAATGTTGGTGTCACTGAAAGGATGCATGACTGCTATCTACATATTAATTCCCTCAGATACTTCATTACTGACAGCTTTTCTGTGCAGCACCAATGGCAAGCCATCTATGTGACTCTGGGACCCCCAAAAAACCAAAATGCAAACAAATTTACATTTCCTCCCCATAGCTGCTTCATGCAAAGTAAATTGCCAAAAAGCACATTAATGCATTCATTTTACCAAGGCTTGTTTGCACTCCTTCCTTGAAGGAATCTGAAAATGTTCTTTCTCCCTTCCCTTTAAATGGTACTTTGGAATTAGTATGCCATTGTGTGGATCAAGGCCATTTGCACGAATATAAAATATTGAATTAATAAGACTCTGGAATATTTAATCATGACATTGAAATGCTAAGGACTGCATTAACATTTATTATTCTCTATAAAGGAAGGATCTCCAGCACTCTGCCTGCAACTGTTCTATAATAGCTCTTTGGAGCCTGATGTGGGTTTTTGGTCTCTTGCCTAAACCAATGCTAAAAGGCAGTATTAATGCAGATTAAGCTAAATTTCATAACCACTAGAGTAACACTCCAAGAAAGAGTGAAATTACTAGCTCTTGATTTAAAAAACTGGGAGAAACATGCCCCCTCCCCCCCACCCATTTCCAATTAGCAGAGCTTAGGTGGCAGAGAATTGTGCAGCTGAGTCTCTCCATTACCAGCTTAGGCCACGATGAAGAGCTATGAGATGCCAAGCCCTGTGCACCAGAGCAGGAATGTACCAGAGACACCAATAACTCCAGAGGGAGACGGACATTTGGACACCGCTAAATGAGTCCTTCCTCAGGGTTTCAAATATTTACATCACCTCCAGCCACTTGGCATATCAGTTCGCTGCATTTCATCACGTACTTCGGGTGAAGAACAAAAGTAGTGGCGTATACAGATTCTTCACAGATACACAATTGCTTAACTATCTCACACACCCGTTCTGAGTAGCCATATAAATTACATGATATCTATTAGGGCAGATACTCGACAAAGACGAATCTGCCCCACCCTCACGGTTTAAGTCCCCAAACAGAAGACATCAACACAGCAGGTATTTTCATTTGTGTAACACAAAGAGTTGTCTGCCAAAAATCAAGTGATGCAGCCCTACCTAGTGTGGGTAATCCCCTTCGTGGATAGTACAAAGGCAGGTTTACCCACCTCCTCCCGCACCCCTGATGCACCCTCCCTTGGCACCATGCTTTCCCCACCAAAGCCCCTGCTCTGCCTTGGAGGTTGGCTGGGTGACACGAGGGCACGGACTAGCCAAGGACTCACCTTCAAAGAACAGTCATCAAAGGGATCTGCGTTACCTAAGATACAGGTTATGTGTGGAAATCTAACATTATCCCTGAACCCATTCAAAGTTTTATTTTGTTGGTTCTGGAGAGCCCCAACTTCTGCTGGGGCTGTGTAAGGTTGTTGTCAGGACGCTCACTGCTGCAGAGGAAGGTCCCACCTCTTCCTAGGAGTGGGAAGCCCTGACCTGGACTATGCCGAAGCCCTGACACCTGAGAAGGTGCGCAAAGGCCTTCCCTTTCTGACCACAGCAGCGCTCTGTCCTCCAAAAGACAGGTGACCGATTCCTTCATCTGACTTTATTAACCCACCCATACAGCATTTAGGAGTTGTCTTTTCGACTGGTGGCAAAACTGCCTCCAGCCGGACCACGCAGTTCCTCCTAAGCTGCAAGGGAGTGAAATTCAATTGCAAGTGAAATACGTGATGGATGACTTTACATTACCCTTTTTAGAACAAAAACCAGATCTTGCTATTAACAGTAGGGCCCAGATAGCACGCTCAATATGTATCTTCACCAAAGAATCACCGAACTAAAAATAGGCAATAATATTTCAGCCTTGGTCTCGCTAAGAATAAGAGCACATCCAAGACAGGTTTGAGACAAGTGAAGAACCATTGATTTCATTCTAACGAAAAGGTCTGTAAATATGGCTTTTGATTTCACAAGTTTCTTATTAAAGGAGCAAACTGGACTGAGGAGTTCGCACCTATCGGTGAGAGGAAAGTCTTGAGATGATAGAACTCCTAATCCAGCAAGCTAAAAAACCAAGTAGGGATATTTATATGAACCAGCCTCTTCAAAAAGGGTACTGGGAACACATCATCTACAATTGGTACTTTGAAAATTGGTGGAAAATATATGGAGCGCCTGGCATCTTAGAGGGCATACAGGGAAATATATGGAGATGTCAGAATTGTCAAGAATGAAGTTGGTTAAGACCTTGCAAATGGCAGAAAACCAGCAGCAAACACATCAGATGAAGCACGGAACTAACCCGAGATGGGGAAATTCTCATGGCCAGCCCTGGCCGTACTAAGCCAGGCTCGATATTTTAAACCGAACGCTTTAGCAGGATTTATTGGCTTTGGGATCAGTGCCACTCCTCATCTGCCACCAGGCCAGCAAGAGCCCTGCTGGATGAGAGATTTCTGCACCACGCTCACAGCACGACCCAAGCAGACCCTGAAAGAGCTTGGCTTATTTCAGTGAGGAAAAAAACAAAAGAAGGCTGTAAGAGGGTGTTTTTTCTCAGTGTATTCAGGGATACAAACATCAGGGAGGGAGAAGGGTTGTTAAAACTAAAAGGCAAAAAATGCTTGCACAATAGTAAATGGCATAAAAGAGTCATAAATCCAGGCTGGAAATCTGAGGATTTATAATCCTGACAGCAGTGAAATTCTGAGATGGCTTCCCAGCAGTAGTGGTAGAGGCAAAAACCCCTCTGCCTTGCTTTAGATGCAGTTTGCTCAGCCCGCAAGGATAATTACATGAGAGGGGCTGTTAAAAGTTGGCCAGGATGCGCAAACCAGAGCTCTTACATCAGTGCTAGTTTGAGAGAGGTCCCCATCTGGATGTCAGATCAGTGTGTGGCTACCTGCATGTTTACAGGCAGCCCCAGTGTAGCAAAGCTGCTCATACCGTTAAAGTCAAGCACCTGCGGAACCCAGAGTGATGCCACCAAGCATAACTCAACTGGTAATTCAAGCTTAGTGTCAGGAGTTTGAGGCCAGGAGGTTGGCTGCTGGTTTTGGGTCACCAAACAGCTCTCTGCACTTCTACTTCAGTTTTACGGTCTGAATGGAGTTATTGATTGGAAAGGTTCCTCCACTGCCTCCCACTTTCACGCCAAGCAACCCCAAACACTTATCACCAAATTTATCCCGGAAAAGGGATGAAAGACCTAAAACTCAGTAGAAAAGCAGTTGCATGGGGAAAAGGGAGTCAGGAACGACGCCTTGTAACCCTGGCCCTGCTGTTAGCCTGCCAGCTGACCCCGCTGCTCCTCTGTGCCTGCTCAGACGGAGCTCCTCGGGGAAGGGGCTGTACCCCAGGGGTCAATACTCAGGCCAATACTGTTTACCGTCTTCATTAATGGCCTGGGTGATGGCACAGAGCACAGCCTCAGCAAGCTTGCGGACGATACAGAATTGGGAAGGGTAGTTGATAGACCAGATGGGTCTGCTGCCATTCAGGGCCTGGACCGGCTGGAGAAACGGGTTAAGAGCCTCATGGAGTTCCACAAAGGGAAAAACAAAGTCCTGCAACTGGGGAGGAATAACCCCATGCACCAGTATATGCTGGGGGCCGACTGGCTGGAAAGCACTTGGCAGAGAAGGGCCTGGGGGACCTGGCTTACAACAGCTTGACCACGACCCAGCAGTGTGGCAAAGACGGCCACCAGCCCCCTGGGCTGCGTCGGGCAGAGGCTGCCAGCAGGTCGAGGGAGGGTCTGACATGGAGGGTGTCCAGCAACGGCCCACAAACGATGATGAAGGGACTGGAGCGTCTCTCATATGCGGAGAGGCTGAGAGAGCTGGCACTGCTTGGCCTGAAGCAGAGAAGGCTCTGGGGAATCTCATCAATGTATACAAATACCTGAAGAGAGGGGGTAAAGGAGACAGAGCCAGGCTCTTCCCAGGGAAGGCGCAAGAGACAATAGGCACAAACTGAAATACACAAAATGTCATCTAAACATAGGAAAAAACTTTTTCAGTGCAAGGGAAGACTGGAATGGGTTGCCCAGACAGGTTTTAAAACATCCACCCGTGGGGACAGTGAAAACCCACCGGGACACAACCCAGAGCAACCTGCTCTAACTGCCCCTGCCCTGAGCAGGGAGTACCCGCAGACATCCCTCCAACCTCAACCGCTCTGTCACTCAGCCAGGGCACAGCTCTAATGTGCATTAGACACTGCTCCAGCCCGGACTGCCTGAGCGAGGCGTCCCCGCTGTAGTTACTCAGAGAATTTTATCTTCCTGCATGGAGATGCTGCAAAGCTTTTTGCAGCAAACTGAAAAAACGGGAAATTTGGAAACCTTGAGCGTGATGTGGACATAAAGTGCACTGTATGAGCTCTCAGACCTGACAGATATTTTTCCCAGGCAGATCCCCGAGCAAGGCAGTGCATTTGGCAAACATCCAAGGGACTTGAAAAATGATGTACTAAAAAACCGTCAACACCAATTTTAAAATGTTTTAAGTGCTCACCAATGACTAATCTGCAGGTAGACAACATCTACCTTGCTAATGGCTTTATAATTTGTGTTGTGTTAAGAACAAGCATTAGCATGGCCACAGATTCTTGCATTTTCCTAGATCAAAATGTCTCCTAAGTGACAAAAATAGAGAAGAGCACTGAAGAATTTATCCCTAAGACGAAACAGACATTGCTTTCCCTTTTCTAATACGCAATGCATACGTATTTTAACATTTACAGTTAATGTCCATAAATATCAACGCTATTGCAATGTGATATTCTTTAAAAGCAGTTGCATGTGCTTTACAGGCACTAGACCGCCCAAGCACTTTGCCTCTATTTTTAAATTTGTTTAAATTGTTTTAAATTGTTTAGCACATGCCTTTGGCAGACGTCCCTGGGGGTTAGCCTGGAACAGTGTCTGAGGGAGGCGAACTCCTCCATCCTTCCCGTACGGCAAGACCACCACGGCCCGCAGCTCTGGGAGCTCCTGTGAGCGTCAGGCACCGGCAGAGGACAGCACAGGAGGGGAACAGGCTGAATTTACCCACTGCAGGCCGTGCTACGGTCGCTGACGCGAAGCTGTTACCACTCCTCAGCTAAGAGGGATTCAGTTGCTGTTTACAGGGGAAGGGGACGCACGCTCCAACTTGTCCAGTGCCACGGTGAAACCTGCCTCGCGGAGTGCAGGACTCACAGAGGTCTGTTCTGCATACTCTTTCCATGCCACAGCTTTTTCTGTGCCCAGGACTTCCACTCCACAGCCCATGCCCACTGGCTCACTGCTCCGCCACCAGCAACACCAAACCCCTTTATCCCAGCAATCAGCATTACATGTTATTTCCCTGGACCTCACTACTTTACCCACAATCATGCAAACACGCTTTTGGATTTCTCTTTTTTTCAGCAGTGCCTGTCAGGTCCACCTTGGCCTCTGGCTCCAGGGGGCTGTGCTGCTCCACACCTCCAAGGCTGGGATACATCTCGCACCTTGGTCTCACCTTCTTATAGAATCACGGAATCATTAAGGTTGGAAAAGACCTCTAGGATCAGCAAGTCCAACCAACAACCCAACACCACCATGTTTCCTACACCTTGCCCTGAAGTGCATGTCTACGTGTCTTTTAAATACCCCCAGGGATGGTGACTCCCCCACCTCTCTGGGCAGCCTCTTCCAATGCCTGGCCACTCTTGCAGGGAATAAATTGTGCCTAATCTCCAATCTAACCCCCCTCGATGCAACTTCAGGCCGTTCCCTCTCGCCCTGTCCCTGGTGACTTGGGAGCAGAGACCAGCCCCCCCCTCACTCCAGCCCCTCTCAGGCAGCTGCAGAGAGCGAGAAGGGCTCCCCTCAGCCCCCTCTTCTCCAGGCTAAACCCCCCCAGCTCCCTCAGCCGCCCCCCAGCACACTTGTGCTCCAGACCCTGCCCCAGCCCCGCTGCCCTTCTCTGGACACGCTCCAGCCCCTCCAGGCCCTTCTTGTCCCGAGGGGCCCAAACCTGAGCCCAGCATTCGAGGTGGGGCCTCCCCAGTGCCGAGCACAGGGGCCCCATCCCTGCCTGGCTCCTGCTGGCCACACCAGTGCTGACACAAGCCCGGGGGCTGGTGGCCTCCTTGGCCACCTGGGCACTGCTGGCTCATGCCCAGCCGGCTGTCAGCCAGCACCCCCAGGGCCTTCTCCGCCGGGCACTTCCCAGCCCCTCTGCCCCAGGCCTGGGGCGCTGCCTGGGGTTGGTGTGACCCAAGGGCAGGACCCGGCACTTGGCCTTGTTAAACCTCTTCCCCCTATGTTCTCTCTCAGCCCTTTTCCTAACCCTCGCTACCTCCCCTGGACACACCACTGCCCACAGGGAGATGCAGGTACAGAGAGATGAGGTGCCTGATGTGGCTCGGAGGCAGCAGCAGATGCAATGCCAAGTCCCACAGGGCTTTCACAGCTGTAGGAAAAGGCTCATCAGAGCAGGTTCATCAAAGAGCCATGAGAACCATTAAAGAATGTGGAAGTTTGCCTTAGAGAAAGAGACTTTGGGAGTTACTCTATTTAGCGCATCAAAGAAGATTAAGGAAAGACCTGATCACAGCCCACACAAACCAGCATGTGAACAAAAGCTGCAGAGCAAACTCTCCCACATAACAGGACAGGGAAGGACGTTGCCTGCAGTGGACGGACAGTTGGATCACCTGATAGGAACTGGCCCTTCTTGCCCTCACAATCCATGTAAAATTCATCCCATCTTTTAATGCTCCTTGAGATTCAAAGTCTGGAGGCTGAAGCTAGACAACTTCAGAACATAAGTAACAGGAAAATCTTATTGGGGTGGGCAAGTAGTTGCTGGAGTAGCAGAACCATGGATGTGATGGGTCAAGGACATGAGCACTGTCCTGCAGGTTGGACCTTGGCCGCCCTCGTCCCCAAGCTCTGCTCGGACAGCAGCAAGGGGAGATGCTCTCTGCAGGGGCAGCAGACTGGGCTGCGCTCTGTTGTCCATCCTCCCGTACCCCCCAGCACCCACCACCACTGTACCGGGGGTGTCAGCAGCCTGGCCCTGATCACTCCTCTTTGGACCGCTCTCTGTCAGGGGTGATTTTAAGGTTGCATTTCTAAATAGACAAAGTGGAGCAGAGGAATGGACTTCATTACAGAAGAGGCTGGACTGTGCGACCACAGTCACCCCCCTCTACCCTCATCCGCAGTGAGAAACACAGCCGTGTGGTACGTGTCCCTCCGTGACCCTGCAAAGCGATTCCGCACAGCTCGCGGGCAGAAGTGAACATGGCAGCCGTGTTATACAGCTCACACACAAGATCATTCTCTGAAAGCACCTCACACCTAAAACCTTTTCTGGGCAGGTATTCCTCCAGTGGAGAGAACAGATTTAAAACCCCATAAAACCATGCCATAAGCATGATTTTCCCTCCAAGATTTCTGTAGCCTAACTAGCGCCCCAGCCTACACCACTAATGAAAACAGAAATGTGCTTCAGGACTGGTTCTGGACAGGCAAATTGGTTTGTGCCGCAAGAGCATACCAAGGAATCATCCCTGCGTGCTCGCCGTGGCGTGTGTGCTTTACTTGAGCATCCACTAACAGCTCTAGTCAGAGCAGGGACACTGCCCTGCGCAGACCTCGGCACTGACCCACTCAGGCCGTTGTCTCCCTCTTAAAATACTGGCCTAGGACCTCCAGCTCTGTCACAGTCTGAGATCAGTCACTCAAACTGACCTGTAAGATGGGGTCACTATGTTTCTTCCCTTCTTTCATTGAACAAGGCTGGAAACCCTTTGGACCAGGAATTCACTTACTGATCTTTGTTCATCTTTGTAAAGGATTTGTCCTTTAGGACAAATCAGCAAGAGAATCCAAGAACCAAAGGTTTGTGTAGCTCAGCACTCCGGCTCTGATGCTGGCCTAAGCCAGGAAAAACACAGAGGACTGTGCCCAAAACACTGTCCTAGTTTGCACCCTTTTAGGTCAAGGACTTCTTCAGACGCACAAGTTTTGATATATTTGTTCCTTCTGAGGTGATTTCTCTTGCATGAGCAGAAATACCGCAATACAAGTAACACTGCTAGGAATTCACTATCACAGCAAATTTAACTTTCTGCAAGACAGCCCTAGTTATGAGCCATAAGAATTTTTAAACTCCTACTTTACTTTTGCATGACTTCTTGCAAAATCTTGGGACAGGTTACGACACTGTGGAACCATCTCACCCCTCAGGGAAACAACGTCAAACTCTATAACCACAATGCGCTGTCTCCTAATAACAGGCATCATAAATCTCTCTCTCCTCAATAAAAATCAGACATGTTTCCTTGCAATCAATGGGGATTACTTCAAGCAATCACTTATGAAATACACACAAAAGATAAGGAAAGTTACAGACACAAGTGAAATAAACTCTTACCAATAAGGAAAAGGACAACAAGGATGCTTTAAAAGAACAATAATAGGGAAAATTATTGTAATAGCTTACATCCATTATTGGGAATGGATGCAGCAACTATTAGTGTTAGAGAAAGCACTCAAGAAATATCTATCTTTTGTGCTTGTAAAGATTCTGAGTATTCACTTTTTACAGGAATAACAAAAATATTTTCTGTTAACAAGGACTGTTTAACTAAGCAGATTATTATCCAACCGCAACCAAAGCTAATCACAGACAAGAAACTTTAAAGCCATTTTTGTGAGCGGTTTTTCAAAGCAGTTCCTCAGCTAATTACATAAACATTTACGAAACCTCGGCACCTTCAGGAAAGGACAGAGAGGAGGCCTGCAGGAGCAGATGGCTGTAATCACAGAACTGAAAGGGGCACGCTGGATGCCCCTGAGAGCTGCAGAACAGCTAATGTGGCAGACCAGAAAGGGAAAATGAGGCAGGCTCATAGTCATGGAGTTCGGATGGTAGCATTAATTACTAGGATGCTGCAAAATTGATTGGATTTTGTAAAAACTAGACCTGAATAAGCCAAACGCCTTATAGAAACTTCTTGCGCCAGAATTGCGATTGTTAACCAAACTGCAAATTCTCGTCTCAAGCATCTGAGGACATGCAGGGAAAGATGCTCCCGGTAAGGGCACGTAATTCTTAGTGCTCCTGTACAAGCCAAATGCTGATCTCATTAGAGAAGAACTGAGCACAGCTCTGATCATCTGCTTCAAAAACACAAACTCAGACACAAACCGGTCTAGAAGCAGCAGCAAAGTGACACGGGTTAGTGTTTCCAGCTGGGACAAAGGCCAAGACAAACTGTGGCTGCTCTCTAGAGATACGCAGGGAGAAAACAGCAGTGAAAGGGGAGAATTCGGTAGGCTAAAGGGCAGGGCCAGCATGAGAACCAAGTGTTGGAAATTAGCTATGAACACATTGACTCTGGAAATCAGAAGGCAGCGTCTAATCAGTAGAGAAGAAATACTGAGGAGTACACCCCAGCAGCAGCAGCATGGCAACGGGAAAACGGGTAACCAGTTAAAAATGAGCTCAGCTGATGACAATAGCGGGGTAGGACTGAAAGCAACAAGTCAAGAGTCCTTTATAGCACATGTTCCTGAGGAAAGGTTATGGGTGGTCCCAAGGAAAGATGCTGAAGGGGCAGCTCAAGGGTCTAAGAGGTGAATCTCAGATGCACAGGCAGGAGAGGGACTAGCGCTGCCGGCGTGTACACCACTGGAGACCATCTTGTATGAAGGGGCCGGAGACCCGGGATTCAATCTCTGAGCAGCCTCAGTAAAAGCAACAGGAAGACCTGGGGTCTGGAAAACCTGCCTTGCATAGGGAGATGAGAGAAGCTTTTCATATTTCGGTTAACAGTGAAAGAATGCGGCCTCCTCGCCACCTGCCCAGGCTGAAGGCTTCTGGCATTAGACTGCTCTTCGTTCCGGCGGAGAAAGGAAGCGTCTGGAAACTAAAGCGAAACATTTTCACGTAGGAGTAAAGCACACAGCTTCACCACTGAGGTGAAAGTCACCGGAACAACTTGGTATAGTCTGTGGTTGGTTTCTTAATCAGATCAGAAATGATTCCGGAGAAGCTCTCCTACAAGCCAACAGGTCCAAAGGAAGCTAACCGGGACACCGATTTCTACGGCCTGCGTGGCAGCAGAATCCTGACTGCATAGCCAAATGGCTTCTCTCTTGCCCGGGGATCTGTGAGAGCGCCTGTAACCAGCAGCAGAGCTTTCAAAATCCAAGCCAAGCTTTCCTTAGCTGTGCACCACACAACGCATTTTCCTGAACCCTTGCTCATGCTTGTGTTTCTAAGAGTCACAGATGGGGGGGCAGATTTAAAAGCTAAACGCTGTAAGCATTATGAATAGCTGGGGTTTTAGCAGAAGTACGTTTCAGGCGGAGCTGTGTGCTGGCCAGAGACCCCTGCTCCAGAGCCGGGCGCAGCACTGAAGGCAGCTCCTGCCATCTCGTGGACGTGGGCCCTCCGCCGCGCTGCTCTGGCATCGCACATCAAACCAGCTGAGAAAATGCAGCGCTTTTCCCTCTTCAGTACCTCCTCTCTGGAAATGCTTGTCAGTCAAGCCTTTCCACCTGGATGCAGAAGAAAATATTCTCTCGCATGAGGACTGACCCCCCAGCGCAGGTACCACGTATGGCATCGGGGGGAAACGCGTGAGCTGCTTATGGATTTTGCGAGACTTCGCACAGCCCAGTGAGGCTTGAAAGGAAATGCTTGGCATTTAGTGGCTGATCCCTAGAGCTCAGCTATTTTTGCCTCTGCTCCTAAGATAGGGGGACCATTTATGACAAAATCCAATTTTGAAAGGTTTTATGAAGTAGATAATCTCTAAGCAACAAAATATTTCAAAGATTTTTCTTGTACCTCGCTTATGCAAAAAGTTACAAAGATCAAAGAAACTGTCTTTTTTCATACATTATCCAAATGTATCTTTGTAAAACAAATTATGAAGTAGCTCCTCTTAGAATTTAAAACAATATATTGAAAATATTTGAGTAACAGCGCTAATTTGGTTTTAAACTTTATTTAACTATGCTTAGCCAAATTAGCACTTAGCGGCTTAATACTGTAGCTGAAGACATTTAGATCATTAATAGGATCTCAGCAAACCAAACAAAACTGGATCAGATCCATACCGGATACTTTTCTATCATGGCAACGGATAGGCCTTGGAAATTTTAATTAGCATACTTAACAAAAGCAATTTTAGGCTTTAAGTGTTTTTGCTTCTTCTGCAGGAAGTTACAAATCGCAACACTCCCAAGCATCCCCCTCCTGAGCCTGCTCCTGAGCCACTAAAACCTAGGGCTCTCAGAGCTCAGCAGGTGTTGAATCACAGCACATACATCTCCACGGGAAAGTAAGCATTCCCTCGTTCCTACTTTCTTCTCCTTTCTGTCTTCGCTGTCTGGTTCTCAGTGTCACCGGAGCTGAAATCCACCCGTCCTCCAGGACCTCCCTGCGCTCTGCAGCAGCGCCCTGCTGGCAGCCCACCGCTTCTCCTTCCGTCCTCGTCTACCTTTGCGCAACGTCGGTCTCGTTCAGAGCCCCACATCCAGCTACCGTTTCTCTGCTGATGGCTTGCAGGCCACACAGTAGATGGGCATCTACCATATAGAAGGACAAATGGATCAGAGGTGGGTCCTTTCCCCCTACCTGGTCACTATTTTTTCCCCTCCAAACTTGAGTTTGCACCGACTGTGACTGATAGGAGCCGACGAAACCGAAAGTCTCTGGCCAGGAGTATGGGGTGAGGGAGCGAGGAACAGCAACTGGGCTGCAGCCACACAGCACACCAGCACGTCTTGGTTTTTTATGAAACCAGCCAAAAACCCTTTCTATCTAGACCGTGGAGAAGCTGAAAGCACTGCTCACCACCCTGACCAACGCTGCCTCATCGCCTTCCTCAGTCCCATCCCATCCACCTACTGGCTTCTGTCTTAACACCTGGCTTACATGCCTCTAGAACACTTCCGTGCCTGGCATAAGCACTCCTGGCCTATGACCGTATGTTTCAGCCGATGTCTAAAGAGAATTATAAAAAGAAAACAAGTATGCTCTAGCATTTCTGAGGAGGCATTCTCTCCTAACCCTGGTTTGCTGAGCAGACGTCCTGAAACAAGAGTATTTACAGTTTTTACAGCTCTTCAGCCTACCTGCCATGTAATCACAGCTATCCTGAGCACTCCTCTAGAGGTCACATTTGTTCCTCTATCAGTATTCCTGTGACGATTCCCCAGAGAAAACTAGTGAAGTGATATACACCCCGCAAGTAACACCAGGACGCAATAATACCAAGAAGTACAACCACCTGGTAAAAGCAATTTCAAGGCTAAGGCAGTAACACGTTTCTTATCTCAGTGTGACCCTGCCATCAAATGAGTCTGTGCTATTGCGTGGCACTGAGATTCATGAAATGGTATTGCTGTTGGAGCACGCCAGGGCCGGTAACGTGGCTGTAAATGCTCCAGCCAAGGCAGGCTCCCCGTTGGGCACACACAGGGAGGAATTCACTTTGTCTACCTTCAGCCATCCGCAGCACAGACTGTTGCACCTGCACTGATCACCTCTACATACCCAGTGGAAAGAAACAGGCATTCAGACATCTACTTTCACATGGCTTCACAGGCTACTTTGCCTCTCCTTCGACTACAGAGGTAAACGTAGGGAAATAGGCTCAGTGGGTGCCTCACTGACGACTCCTACCTCCAGGGACAGCCACAGCCTTAGAACACTCGTGCCCTTAGGAGACAAAAAATACAGATGAACAAAAAAAGGGGAAGGGAAGAGGAAGAGGGAGGAACCCCCTTTAACATGAGCTGTGCAGGCTTGCACTTGCAGTGGGAGAGGGAACAAAGGTTTGTAAAAGGAGGTGTTGATGGGAAAGGTGTGAAAGGGTGAAACACTGAAGCAATCCAAACACAAATTACCATATCAATGAAGGAACATACTACGGCCATCATATCAAACACAGAAATATAACCCTGACACCACAGTGAGAACTGCTGTTAGAAGTTAGATGCCGCTGGTGGGCAAAACAGGGAAGTACAGGCCATTCCACGCACCACAAGTTCCCTCAAAAAAAATAAAAGCAGGCATTAGGAAGGCAAAAGGGTAAAGAACATAGCTGAAAGGTACTGAGAAGAGGGGCAAAGTCTGTATAATTAGGGAACAGGTAGATAGAGCTCTCTGACCTTTGCTGTGCATCATGACGGGACCACCCAAGGACACGGAGGTCCTCTTCCACCCTCCCTTCCGCATGGCCCACTCCCACACGCCCCATCACCTTCCTCCTGCTCTTTCAGCTTTCTTTTTTCTCCTCAGACCAGCTGCACTATGCAGCATTAAGAGAACACAGCAAGAGAGCACAACCAGCTCTGGTCAGCCTGGATTTCTTGTCCTGGAGAAGCAGCTAACCACAGGAGCTAAGCATGGCCCAAAGCAGAAAAAATGAGGCAGTCTCAAGCACCGGCTGTCACAGCTGATCTGCAGGCCTGGAGCATTCAGCTCTGTTGCCCTGCTTCCTGACAGTATCGTCAGAAAGCTCTAAGTCTTTTTATTCTCTCTTTATTCCTTCATAAGTGCTTGTTTCATCACAGCTCTGAAAGGTAATTATCACTGGAAACTTAGAATTGAGCAGAACCGACCCCATCTTCCCTTTTAAGAGTTAGCTTAATAGATGAAACGGTTTCTACAAATATCCTTGTTCAGACAAACGAGGAATAATTCGGTATATCTGAACGCTGACTGCATTTCTGTTCCAATCTGTTTGCAAGGTACTCTGTCTGGTCCCGTCCTTTCTCTTTTCTGTATCTCATTGTAGCTCTCCTCCACTTTTTCAGGGCTTTTCTCTAGTGACAAAGCCGGACAACACCTCATAAGCCTGAGCCTGCGAGTCTCACGCATAACCTGTGGATGTACGAGACAAAGTCTTGTACCAGTCCTTCCAGCTCCTTGTCTTGGCATTTACTTTAAATGAGAGGTTCTTCAATCTCCTGGGATTCAACCCAGGACCCTGATCATGCTTCTGACTTTGATTCAACATGCCTTTTGCTCCTCCAGCTTCTTGCTCAGACCTTGGGTCCTAATTTTGCCCTTGGCTATCTCTGGCCCCTGGTTTCAAATCTCTTCCTGCCCCTAGTCTTTGATCCCAACTGCCCACAGCTCGGATGGGATTCCCCATCAGGCCTCACAGTTCCTCCCCAGGGATGCAGGGTCTCTCATTGGCTTATGGAACCAGTAAGCCAACCCCAGCCTGTCCTCCACGGTGTCTTCCAGGAAAGCATGGCTCTGTTCCATTTCTAGCTTTCTTTTGAGCTTCCTGAAAAGTATAACAAATACACTGCCAAATGACAGGGAAACAGCAGAGGAAATTGAAAAAAGTGAACAGGGGCTACTACGAGACTCTCATTAAAGAACAGATTGCTCAGTGAAACAACAGTGAAGGGGATGTGAATGGTTACTAAGGGAGATGGACCTGGCACTGCAATAGGTGATATTGATATGCCAAGCAGAAGAATAAACAGGAACAAAAATAAAAGCCCTAGAGAAAAGCGCAAGGCACATGGCTCCGAGCACCATTGCTAAATCAGCAGGAGAAGAGTTCACAGAAATCCAATTAGCAAGGGCAGAAGCAGGAAGAGCAGGCCAGAATGTCAATCAGCACATGAAACAGCCAGCGCGAAGATGGAATGTAATAACCACCTCCAACTGCAGTGAGAAATACAGGCAAGCAAAAGGAAAGCATGCATGGGAAGGACAGAAACGGTTTGCTGCTCCTAAAGGGGAAAAAATGCTCTGAAGTGCTTAGAACAAGGAATTGGCAGCAACGGCAGCAGAGGCATAGGACTAAGCGAGCTGTACAAGGCATATATCGCACCAACCCCATGTCTAACCCATTACAATTGCACGGACTTAAACAAAGGTCTTGTTAGCAGGAAACTAATGCCAGTGCATTCCTCAGAGCTCCTGGCAATTCCCCCTTGTCTGAAGGAGCTTGACCTGTTCCAGATCTTTCATCAGTCCTGGCCTCTCTTCAGGCTCCCCGTGGTAGGTAATCTTACGCCATCCTCACTCTCCTACGGGCTTCTCTCACATGCGCCACAAGACCTCCTACATTCATTTCATGTACTACTTCGCTAACCTATTGCGCTGCTTCCGCACATCTCCCCTCCAAAAGCCAACTCCAGTGGTCAAAGACAGGGATGCAAAATGACACCCACACCTCCTAGGCCAGATCCTCTCTTGTAGGAGTGGCACAACTGTTGAAACAACCACCCCCTCCACAAGACTGAGCAGCAGACCTTTGGCTAACAGCACAGCAAGACAGATTCCCAGTGGGCACTAATTAATACCACCTTCTCGGCTGGTGTTGACGTTCCTTCCAGCAGCTCTAGAACTGGACCAGTAGCTTTAAATCCGTCGATTTTGGAAAAAAAAGAGCAAAGCCCCACTTCGATCGGCTAGTTCAACAGCTCCATCCAGCCTTCCTGAAGGGTTTAGAAGAGAAGGACATTTCTGAAAGTCATATTTTATTTTTTGAAAATGTAAATCCAAATGGTCTGATGGTGTGGTCACAAGATCACAAACATTGCCAGCATTCATCTCAGAAGTCTTCTGGGAAGGCAATATAAAACCAGAGCTGCTACTTTCTCCTCTTTTTTTTTTCATTTCATCCTGTCGCACCGACTGCAGAATATCCTAAAGAACATGTTAGCACAGTGGTTAAGGCAGTCCATGTCATTCAAGCTTTCAGTCCATTATTTGCCTGAATATCTCTTCAGTCATGAATAAAGCTTGAAAAAAGGGCAAAACTTTCACAGCAAAACAAATTAGTTTCACTAACACATTTGCATTCCAACCAAAATTACTAAATAAGCACGAACGAGACGAATGCAAATGAATTCACCATTAATAAAACGAGAGGAGAATTTATGCACAAATAATAAATTCCATACATCCACTGCTCAATAGCGCTGCCTGCAAAGTCCTCTTACGGCGTCTGCCTAACGATTTACGCAGCTGTCAGATCTGACACCAAGTTTCACTGATCACAAGGTGGCACGAGGCTCTTAAATGCCTGCAACTGCTCTATCCAACCGGTGTTCGTACAGAAATCTCGCTATTTCATATGAAACGGGAGAAAGGCTAAGATAGACATACAGCGGCACGCTGCAGCAGCACAACACACCGGTAACAAGCAGAACGAGGCTGGCTTCCAGTGTGGTCTTCACTTGTCAAAAGATTGCGTTTGATGAAAAGCCTGACAGGGATTCCAACCGCGGAGGGGAGGCCGGACGGGCCAAGGCGAAAAGCATTGGCAGAGGGTATTCAGAGACTAATGGGAAACTCAACCGCGTCAAACCCTCACGGTGTTACCGGCTCTGACGCAAAGCCATGACCTTTTACGGCACTTGCCTATCCCAGAGCTGACTTTAGCGAGCAAGGTTCAAGTCTTGGTTCAAAGTAAACCTGTCAACTAGAATGAGGTTTTCCAAAGAAATATATGGGTCAAAGAAAGTTCTTTCAAAAGATTCTCATCGGTTCCTCTTCTCTTGTAATTTTAGGGTTAGGTACAATTCGACACGGCCATACACACTGTGTTTAACTGAAATAATGAGTAATTACACTTCGGAAGAACACTGCCTAAGCCTTGGCTTGGTATTCATTCTGGAGGCTGTGACTATCAACGAGAAGCCACAGCTCCAGATGCCTTTGCTCAGAAGCCGTTTTCAGGAGCCAGCACAGCATGGAGCTGTACACGTTAATCCCACGGACTATCCATACAGTTCTTTAGAAGGAGGAACCACTGTGAAATTACAACAATGAGAAAGAAACAGTAAGAACTAAGGAGCTACTGGAAACTCTGAATTTTAATGATAGAATATTTTTTAAGAGTGAGAAAATAACTAGAGAAGCAGTAGAGAGCTGAAGACCAGGAGCGCAAAGGGAGTTAGGTCAAGTTTTGTTTAGGACAAACCCACAGGGATGACTTAGAGCAAATATTAAGAAATGGTATAGCTGGATTTTGGTGGTGGGGTGGGGACAAACAGAGAGGGACTGGAAAATTTCCAAATAACAAAATGCTCCCGCACAGAACACAAAGCTTAAGCCGAGAACTTCCCTGCGCGCGCAGCTTTACGCAGCCTCGCTGCGCCGGGTGCACAGTGCACGCACGAGTCACTCCAGGGCAAGCACCGCTGGATTTACAGGCGTCAGCTGCTCCACAGAACTGCCTCTGCATCCCGACACAAAAGGAAATATAATTTTTCCACTGGATAGGAACACGGTTTGGGGAAGCAAATTGTTCGCAGTGATTTTGATCTGCCAGTTTTTTAAAAAATGTTAGTACCCGCTCATAAATCCAGTGCTTTTCCAATATCCAGATCTCTCAAACCTAACCAGTGTTGTCCTCCTGCCTAAGGAAAAATCTCAAAGGTGCGTTGGAAACCACAGATCAACGAACCTCATTTATGCATAAACTATTTCCGATTTGTGAAAATCACCCGGGTTATTTTGATAAGAAACGTGCATTCTGACCTTTGCAAACAAAAGCATCCCTCGGTCACATATCAGCGTGAATGAGAGACCGGAGACAAAACTGGTTCAGAAGTTTCATCCTGAATCCCCAAAGGCTTCTGAAAAGCTCTTTACAAAAGGCAATTAAGGAACCAGCCATCAAAGGCAATAATCAGCCTTGTTTGAAGGTAGACTTTAAAGGTATTAAAAGGTAGGTCCAGATTCAAAACACATTAGTAAGTTTTCATGGTCAGATGCTTGAAGAGTAACATTTTATTTCATTTATTCATTACTTGCATGTAATTATTTTTCTGATATCCCTAAACCACAGCCTCCTTTTCCACTCCCTCTTTCCTCCCCTGGAGCTGCTGGCTGAGAAAGTAATAATGCACCAATCATAAGAGGCAAAAGAATAAAATAAAATTTTATTTTATAAAGTTTTTATAAAATCTTATTTTATAAATAAATGGGGCAGCAACCACATTGTCACCTGAAGAAGTGTGGCAGTGTTTTGTCGGTGACAAGTCTTGCGTTCACTCAGATGTGTTTGTATAGGAGGATCAGTATTTGGTTGCTGCTCAAGCCAGCAGACATACAGACACACAAAAGATGCTTCAGCCTTTTTTTGTTCATAAACCACGCGCTGCTGTGAACTGCTATTCAGTCACCATTTGTTTCTACCCCACCTTCATCCTGACGGAGCACCAGCAGAACTCTTCAGAAAAATCAATACACATATTTGAAAATCGGATCATTCCAAACTGTGTGAGATTAAACTAAAAAAAAAAAAAATTAAAAATAAACTTCTTAGACATTTTGCAAGCAGGAGCACTTAGAAGGCAAATCAGAGAGCTCTGATATAAAAATCTGGAACGGCTGCTTAAATCTGGCTCACGTTTCCAGCAGCGACAAGCAAGCCCTTGCAGAAGCCCCACCTGAGCCCGGCTCAACGCGATCCTGCCGCAGCGTTACCAGCCGTACGAAGCAGCAGTGCGCTAGTGGAAGCTGTTGGTTTTCTTTCTTATTTTCCTTCAAGGGAACGTTAGTGTTACACACATCCACACAAATAAATTCACCGTGTTGAAGGGCATTTAAGAGATCACAAACTTGTATGACAGAGTCCCCGCAACAGCATAGAGCCTACTCACGCGTCAGATTTAATTATCTCCATTTTGGAAGGGTCTTCAGAATTTGTCCAAAGACATCTTGTGAGTCTGACAAGTGGACAGCAATGACATGCTGAGGAAGAAATGGTAGAGGAAATGCTCTGTCAGCTGTAACCTCACTACTTGGAGACTAGTATACAAAGTAGAAGCGCTGGGACAGTGTTTGCACTGAAGGATGGGGAGGAAAAAACCTAAAGAAATGAAGGTATTTACCAAAAGGCCCCTCCTGTCCAACGGCACAAGTTCCACCAGGGTTCTTGGGGTGATCACGTTTTCCATCAGTGTATTACATTTAGAGCAAGGGCAAGTAAAGAAGCCCTCACCCATAGGTGAGTGCACTTCAGCTAATCATCATTTAAGTGAAACTTCAAATCTGATCTAATTTAGCCCATTTATAGCAAGGCCTTTATCTAGGAAGCCTGACCAATATTCAAACTGACTGTTAGCACATGACAGAGAGAGGGTACAGGTATAGCTAGGGGTTTAGGACCAGAAATGTTCTTAAAATCATTTGTTAAATGAGACTTGTAAAGCTGAAAGAGAAGATAAATGCAAAAAGGTCGTCCTCGAGAGCTCTCTCCAGTTGCAGGCTCCGGACTGGATCCAACCTAAGACACTTTACTGGTGTCCCAATCTCACCAGGAGAGGCTCGCATCTTTCTGAAAACTAAAACCTGCAATGGTTCTCGCATCCAAGGACAGCAACAACTAAAAATCATCTGATGCTCTCACAAGTCTTGGACAACAACTATTCCGGTGGTTTAAAGTATGTTCTGCGGCAGAGCATCACGCGGCTCTGGTTTGATGCCACTGAAGTCTGGCTGAGCGAGGCCTCAGCCTGCGAGTCGCAGTCAATGTGTGAAAGTTGCATAAAAGTTGGTTTTAGTGCACTCCACAGATTTCCGCCCTTCATTACAATGTCACGAGTGGTTAAACTTGTGCTTAGCTATCCTGACTAGTCCCATTAATTTATTGATTCTGGCCAGTGTTGAGAAGAACAGCTGGTAAATGAGTTTTGTGAAAAGTCAGCTTAGCACACAAAGCTCTTTTTAACTGGGAGAGAAGGAAAACTTCCTTATCTTTGGAAAATGGAGTACAAAATACTGCAGAGATTTCCCCAGCATAGAGCACACGCGTGACCCTGACTTGCTCACGTCGCTTGATGCAAAGGCATTCAAGACCACAACAGCAAGTGGGGGGCAATGCAGACCTCCCTCCGCTATACTGCTTTCAGTCAGAATATGCATGTTTTCAAGTGTTGCTCCTGGAGGTCTCTGAGCATTTGAAATGCTTCAGGCAAACCCTCAGGCTGGGGGGAATCCTCAGTCACACTTAGCAGGCTGGGAAAAACCGTCACTATCTGCGTGCACGGGTGAAGGCAGACCCTGGCGCTTACGGCGATGTCCTTCCTGAGCGTGGCACCGGCAGGGCTTAGCTGCTCTTTTGCCCCAAAAGCAGAAGGTCAGCCGCGTGTTTTCCGACACAGCGGGTGGCAAGGCACGAGCTTTTTCTAGAGAAGGATGGAATCCAATTATCACCATCAAAAATGTCTTCTGGTAAATGCAGCAAGTGATTGGCATAGGTTATTGCCTCACTAATGTAATTAAAACCATACATATCTCAAAAATTTCCTTTAAGGTTATCAAAAAAGCCCTAAGAAACCTCCCCATCCCCACTTTGAGAAGACCAAAGTGCTGTGGCCAAGGCCAGAGTGGAGCAGGAGCAGAGGCAGAAGGAGCGGCCAGCCCGAAGGAAGGCTTAGCCACACTCCCCAGGCTGAGCCCTGAGGCTCAGCCATCCCTACTGACTCCAGCAGGTCTCACAGGTATTCGGGATGTTTAAAGACCAGGCTCTCAGAAACCCGAATATACTCTGTAAGAGTCTGCCCATAAAAACGCTGCTTTCAGCCATTTGCTGAGCTCTGTCAGAAGCAGACGCGAGACCGCACAAACCTCTCACATTTCTGTCTGGAGGACCCTGACTGTGAACTCACTGAACACCTTCCAGTTCTCTGGGAGCTGAAGCAAGCTTAGGTGAAGCTTTACTGTAACAGATTCATTCCACTGCCCCAAGATCATCCTACCAAGGGAAACAGGGAAGTAAAACATAGGCTAGAGATCTGAGATGCAATGAAGTCCGCCAGTAATCTGCAGCAGGAAAAGGTTTAATTAGGTTTAATGAAGATTAGTCTGTATTTCTAGATTTTAAAGCCAGTAATAAACCATCCCATATACACCTATATGTATACTTATATATGAAATATATGTGCATTTGCTTCTGCCTCCCCCCCAAACAAAGGAAGCTGTTGGGTTTTTTTCTTCAGCCATATAATTAACTGATTTAAGATCTCAGAAATCTGAAGGATAAAGTGAATGGCAAAAAGTATGGAAAATTAAGAAAACAATTAGTTTTCTCCCAGAAACAGGAGTATGCCTTTCATAAAAACAAATGGGTAAAGCGCAGTCAGCTAGGCAGATGGGTAGATATGACCAACGTAATTACTAAGCTACCAGGAAAATAGCTCCAGAAAGGGAAGAAGCAATAAAAGGCTAAGCTTCTTCACAGAGCTTCACAATAACTACAGGAATACAGAATGGAAACCCTGAGGGCAAGACGACATTTCCTTAATTATCAACAGTAATCCATCTTGGCTGATTGGGATACAGTCAAAAGATACTTAATTTTAAACAAGCTTTGCTCTACTTCTCCCATTGGAAGTGTGTTTTGGGAACACAGAACATCTGGTGCTCTCTCATGGGTGCCGCAGGTGACAAAGGACTAAGAGAATCCGCTTGTCCCTTGGTTCTTCATTTCTCAGGCACCTCTCCAGGACAAAAACATTACACAGAAGAGCGAATGCCAGACCGCAGCAGGGTAAAACCACTCAGAGGACTGCAGACATTTATTCTTATGCCTCTCTACTTACTATATGTATATATAGTCTGCTGGACTGTCAGTGGTGACTCAGGAGCAGAGACCAGCCCCCCCCTCACTCCAGCCCCTCTCAGGCAGCTGCAGAGAGCGAGAAGGGCTCCCCTCAGCCCCCCCTTCTCCAGGCTAAACCCCCCCAGCCCCCTCAGCCGCCCCCCAGCACACTTGTGCTCCAGACCCTGCCCCAGCCCCGCTGCCCTTCTCTGGACACGCTCCAGCCCCTCAAGGCCCTTCTTGTCCCGAGGGGCCCAAACCTGAGCCCAGCATTCGAGGTGGGGCCTCACCAGTACCCAGTACAGGGGGATGTGTGAAAATATGCCTCCTTTTAAGCCCACAGCACAAAGACCCGATAGAGCGACTAAGTAGCCGTCACGTGGAGGTATGGCCTTGAACCAAAGAACTTGCACATTTTGCCTCCAGATGTGTCCACTCTCCTACAGAATAAGCTCTCCTGTTGTGCTGGTTTTGGCTGGGATAGAGTTAACTTTCTTCACTGTAGCTGGTACAGTGTCTTTTGGATTTGGCATGAGAATAGCGCTGATGGCACATTGATGTTTTAGTAGTTGTTAAGTAGCAGCTAGGTGTTGCTAAGTAGCACTTACACTAGTCAAGGGCTTTTCCAGCCTCCCATGCTCTGCCGGGTGCACAAGCCGGAGCAGAGGGGGCACTGCCAAGGCAGCTGACCCAAGGGATACCCCACACCATATGATGTCATGCTCAGTATATACACTTTGGGAAGGAGGAGGAAGGGGGGGATGTTCGGGGTGATGCTGTTTCCCTTCCCCAGTCACCGTTAGCCCAGCTTCCCTGGGGATGGCTGAGCACCCGCCTGCCCGTGGGAAGGAGTGAATGAATTCCTTGGTTTGCTTTGCTTGCGTGCACAGCTTTTGCTTTTCCTTTTCATTATATTGTTATTATTATTACTATTACCATTACTGTTTTGCTTCCCCTATTAAACTGTCCTTATCTCAACCCCTGAGTTTTCTTGCTTCTACCCTTCCGATTCTCTCCCCCGTCCCACCAGGTGAGAGCAGGTGAGCAGCTGAGTTGGGGCTGAGTTACCAGCTGGGGTTAAACCACAACACCTGTGCACACAGCTGCTGCTCCAGCTACATGCAGCACCTGAACTCACACTGCCCAACAAAAACCACACTATTCCACTCATTCTTTTTACCTTAAGGACTTTCTGTACTTAGCCTGGATTATTCTTCTTCTCTATACAATCAACCTGTTCTCTCCATCACAGAGCAAAGATTTGACCAACAAGCTTAAAAAATATTCAAGAAACACTATTTAGGAAGCTCCACTGGCAGCTGGTAGTATGTACAAAAGGGGACTTGCTGTGCCCGCTTAGCAAAGTTTATAGCCAGTATGGGCATCTACAACGATCTAAACTACACCCCCAAATCTCACAAACCTGTTACTAGAAAGGAGCTACACCTGACTCAGCTTTCTGTGGATCCTACTTTGGGGTTTTTTTTTTCCTGAAAGGAAGAAAAAGCATGATAGCTTCTGCAAGTAACCGGAGCAAAACGAGTTTTCTTTTCTTTTGATTACTTAGGCAAAAGCTGATCTGATAAATATTTAAGAAACTACAGTAGCACTAAGATATCATTAGAGATAAGGAATAAATTGTTGTTTGAACTTTTTTCTTTTTTTTTAACAGGAGCCGAACCACTACAGTGCAATACATACTGTTAGAAACTGACATTATTACAGTGAACTAATCAGATTGCTCTACTGCTTTCGGCTTACCAGTGCCGCGCTAGCCAGGCTGAGACTGCGCCAGCTGTACCGTCAGCTATACCCAAACCACAGCGAGACACACAACTACTAACATAAAATATAAATAAAGCCTTTTTTGTTGGTGTTTTTTTTTTTGCCATTCCCGTTTTGCCTTTTTCATGCTCTGCTTTCATTTTCCCCACCGCCGTCTCCCGTCGGCCCCAGCCCCACTGCTCCCCTCGGAGACCCCGGCCCCCCACGGCTGATGCCAGCCAGAGCTCGCGCGGCTCGCAGAGGCCCCTCCCGCAGCGCGTGCCCGCGGCCGCCCATACACCGCCGCGTGACGGGCGGCGCCCGCCCGCCTTATCCACCCGCAGCTTTTAACCTCTCCCGGGCCCGAGGGAGCCGCTCAGGCGCACGTGAAAGCCTCGCCGAGGGGCCCCGAGGCCACGGAGCCCACGCTCCCAAAACGTGCTTCTCACCCAACTACTTTCCCTGCAGCTCCTGACCCCCCCGCCCCCCAGAGCCACTCCTGCCTTCGGCTCCTAACGCTGGCAACTGCGTACCTGGGTTTTACTCCTCCGCACGCGAATTCTTAGAAATTTTGGGTAGCAGCAAGCGCGGGGTCATTGTCTGCTCTATAATCTGGGCCGCTAATTAGCGTATGCATTTCCTGTAAGAAGCCCAAAGACTTTAATTACAAAAAAAAAAATTAAGATACCACACAGAACCCCAAAATATCCAGTATAACTTTTTTTAAAGGCAGCTCCTCTTTATTCATCACCATTTGGTCAATTACCGTAAATACAGAGGTGGTTTCTCACCCAAAGCTGCATTTCTAAGCCTGCCTACCTGGACTAGCCTAAGCATCAGGCTCAGCTTACCCCGCAAGCTGTTCCCTGTGCCGCCGGGGGAGCTGGGAGAGCCTGGCGACCTCCCGCACTTTCTACTTGAAACATGAAAGCCTAGTGCTTAATCTTTCGGCCAAGACGGAGACTAACGCTTGCCTGCATTTTCAGAGGTCTGACTGCAGCCCCCATCGGAGCCGGCGGTTGTAGACGGGATTTGTTGCTGTCTTTTAAAAAAAAACCCTCCATGCGCTGCTGCGGCGCCGGGTCCCTCCCGGGGCGGCGCCGGGTCCTGCAACGCCCACGCAGCGCCGTCGGCGGGACCCAGGGGAGGCGGGAGCGGCCCCCAGAGCCGCGCGGGGCGGGCAGAACCACCGCGCAGAAGGGGGGGGGGATTGAGCCGCCGCCTCCCTAAGTACCGCTCTGCGACTTCCGGCCGGCACCATTCCGCCCCCTAACACACACACACAGTGGTTCTCGCCGCCCGGGCGGGCAGTGACGCAGCGCTCCTCTCCACCAATCCGGGCGTTGCGGCTCCCCTCAAATTCTCTAACAGCTGTGGCGGGCTGAGCCGCGCGCGCGCGGGGTCGCGCGGCCGCCTCTGAGGGGGCGGCGGGACCGACCGACCGACCGATTGACTGACTGACTGGCGTGAGGGGCCGGGTGCCGCGGCGGGATGATGGAGACGCCCACCCGCCGCTGCTGCGGGGACCTGCTCCTGCGGTCGGTGCCCCTCAGCAGCCTGCCCGCCGGCGAGCTGACCCCGCTGAGGGAGCTCCTCGGGCGGCCGGTGGGCCCCGGTGTGGGACGCCCCGGGGGGCGGGAGCGCGACAGGGAGCCGTGGGACGCCGGCGAGGGCTGCGCCGGGCCCGCCCCCGAGCGGCGGCTGAAGCGGCAGGCGTGCGAGCCCCCCGCCCGCGAGTCCCCGGCCAAGATCTTCCAGCGGATGAAGGCCCGGGCCGCGCGGCAGAAGCAGGGCCCCGGGCCGCCCGCGGGGGAAGCGCCGGCGCCGAGCTGCGACAGCGACCTGATCCTGACGCCCAACCCCGGGCTCCCCGCGCTGCGGCCGCAGCCGGCGCAGGAGAGAGCCCGCACGGCCGGGGCCGGGCCGGCGCCCGACAGGGGCACCCAGCCAGGAAAAGGTTTGTCCCGCCGCTTCCGAGGGGTCTTTTCCAACAGTAATGGCTCTGATTTTATAGACGTGGCACCTGGGGACGTGGTTTAGGAGGCACGGGGGTGTTGGGTTGGGGGTTCGGTTTGATGGTCTTAGAGGTTTTTTCCAACTTTAATGATCTGTGATTCACCCAGAAACCTGTCTCCTGTCTAACACTGATCTCCCACCGGCTCCCTTGTGCCTCTTGCTTATGACTCCCCCAGGGCCTGGAAAAAGCAGTCAATGTCTGTTCATAGGTGTAGAAAAACATTGGTGCCGGGACTGATTTTCCCTCAGATGTTGGGGATTTTTATTTTCTTCTATTTTAAAGTTTGGTTGGAGGGGGTGTTTTAATGCTGAAATGTGTCTGTACCGTGGCTGATGTCTCTCACCGGCTCTTTAACTTGGGGGACTCTCTCCCGTGGTATTTTCTCCCTTTCTTGCTCAGGCTGGCTTTAACGACTCCCTCTGTTCTGTCTGCCAATGGGATTGACCCTTTACGACATCCTGAAAAATATTTTCAAGAGAGTTACATTTTAAAGGTGAAAAAAATCAAAACAACCAGTTACTTCAACTATTCCCTACAGTCAGTACAGAAAGGGTGGTGGAAGAATTGTTTGGGTTTTGAGACCCCGGGGCGCTTCCCTGGGCAGCCTGGTCTGCGGCTTTTCCAGAGCATCTTCTCTGTTTGACTGGTTGGCGTAAGGTGACTGCGTTCCCTCCTGCAAAGGTGCTGTGGGCGAGTGGGAATGGCCTTCCCTGTGACTCATGTCCCAGAGCTGTGTGTCCATAAAGGTAACAGAGGTGTTTTAGAGGGGAAGGTGTCCCGCAGTGGTGCCCTGTCATTCTCATGCTGTGATCACCCGGAGAGGGACACCCCCTGAGGTATTGGCTGCTTTATCAGAAGGGTCATGCTTCGTTGCTACGTGTATTCCTGTGTGAAGTAAAATACTTAGGAATCTCCTGTACTAACCTTTTATTGAGTTCTGGGTGGGGGTTAAGACCTACCTGGTTTGTCTGTTCATTTTAAGACGTAATTGCAGACAACTAGGCTAAGTGCTCAGCCTGTCTTACCTGGCCGTTAGCATGGGCAGCTGTATGCTGTTCTCACTGGAGGGGATATCGAGTTGTTCTCAAAGGAACTTGCAGTTACAGAGGTGGCAGGGCCCTCATTTTATGGTTAGATATGAAAAAGTCTTCCTAAATCTTCTTGCTGCAACATAAAACCACTTTTTACTCTTAGTATTTCTGTTGGATACAATGAAAATGAGATTCAACAGTCATCGTGGTGACTGGAATAAGGGAAACATTGTGCCCATTTTTAAAAAGGGTAGCAAGGAGGACCTGGGGAACAACCGGCCTGTCAGCCTCACCTCTGTGCCTGGGGAGATCATGGAACAGATCCCCCTAGAAGCTATGCTAAGGCACAAGGAAGACAGGGAGGTGATCCGAGGCAGCCAGCATGACTTCACCAAGGGCGAGTCCTGCCTGACCAACCTAGTGGCCTTCTGTGGTGGGGTGACTGCATCAGTGGACAAGGGAAGAGCTGTGGATGTCATCTGCCTGGACTTCTGTAAGGCCTTCGACACTGTCCCCCACAGCATCCCTCTCTCTAAACTGGGGAGATATGGATTTGATGGGTGGACTGTTCGGTGGATGAGGAACTGGCTAGATGGTCACATCCAGAGGGTTGTGGCCAATGGCTCAACATCCCAATGGAGACCAGTGACAAGTGGTGTCCCTCAGGGGTCCATACTGGGACCGGTGCTGTTTAGTATCTTCATCAGTGACAGTGGGATCAAGTGCACCCTCAGCATGTTTGCAGATGACACCAAGCTGAGCGGTGCAGTTGACACACCAGAAGGATGGGATGTCATCTTGAGAGACCTGGACAAGCTGGAGAGGTGGGCCTGGGAGAGCCTTATGAGGTTCAACAAGGCCAAGTGCAAGGCCCTGCACCGGGGCAATCCCTGGTATTAACACAGGCTGAGGGAGGGAGAGCAGCCCTGCGGAGAAGGACTTCGGGGTGCTGGGGGATGAAAAACTGGACATCAGCCAACAATGTGCGCTTGCAGCCCAGAAAGCCAGCCATCCCCTGGGCTGCATCCCCAGCAGCGCGGGCAGCAGGGCGAGGGAGGGGGTCCTGCCCTTCTGCCCCGCTCTGTGAGACCCCCCCCGCAGCGCCGCCTCCAGCTCGGGGCTCCTCAGCACGGGACAGACACGGGGCTGTTGGAGCGGGGCCAGAGGGGGCACAGAAATGCTCCGAGGGCTGGAGCCCCTCTGCTGCGAGGCCGGGCTGGGAGAGCTGGGGTTGTTCAGCCTGGGGAAGAGAAGGCTGCGGGGAGACCTTATTGCAGCCTTTTAGTACTTAAAGGGGGCTTATAAGATTCCCAGACTGGTGGGGGCTGGAAGGGACCCCTGGAGCTCACCCCGTCCCACCCCTGCTGGAGCAGGCACCCCCAGAGCAGGGGCACAGGGCCACGTCCAGGCGGGGTGTGAATGTCTCCAGGGAAGGGACCCCACAGCCTCTCTGGGCAGCCTGTGCCCCTGCTCTGGCACCTGCACAGCAAAAGAGTTTTTTCTCATATTGAGGTGGAAATTCCCATGTTCCAGCTTGTGCCCGTGGCCCCTTGGCCTGGCGTTGGGCACCGCTGAAAAGAGCCCGGCCCCATCCTCCTGACACCCGCCCTTTAGATATTTAGAAGCATTGATGAGATCCCCCCTCATTCTTCTCTTGTCCAGGCTGAACAAACCCAGGTCTTTCAGCCTTTCCTCATCAGAGACGGGGACATGCTTTTTGGCAGGTCCCATAGCAATAGGAAAAGGTGTAATGGTTTTAAACTAAAAGAGGGGGCACTCAGGCTAGATCTAAGGAAGAAACATTTTACACTAATGGTGATGAAACTCTGGCCCAGGTTGCCCAGAGAGGTGGTCGATTCCCCATCCCTGGAAACACCCCAGGCCAGGCTGGACAGGGCTCTGAGCGACCTGCTCTAGCTGAAGATGTCCCTGCTCATGGCAGGGGGTTGGACTGGACGGCCTCTAAAGGCCCCTTCCCACCCAAACTGTTCTGTGACTCTATGACTTTTTATAGAAGTGAAAGATCTGAAAGTTTTATTTCCTTTTTAACAACACGTTTCCAAAGGTATATTTTGCCCTCGCATCATCACATCACAAACAGATAATGACTTTTGGTCAAATATCAAAAGGTGTTAGTATTGGTGCTCCTTGTTAGACCTTAATGCTATGAAACGCACCCCATGTGTAGGCACCTCCAAACCCCTGTTGATTCCTGTGGGTTGGGTTACAGCCAGACATGCCTACGCATACCTGAGGGTGTTTCTCACATGCAGCAGCTGTAACCCCCGATGGCAAGGGAAGGGCAGTACTGCCGTCCACCTTGGGAGAGAAAAGAAAATATACTGTTGTATAGTGGAGTATGTTTTTCTTCCCCCAAATTAAAATATTTTTTTGTATTATTATTTTCCAGAAGTTCTTTGCACTTGGGTTCCTGAGAACCGAACCACAAAAGCACTAGCCGTAGATCCTCTGATACTGGAATCCCCTCACAGTTTCTTCTTGCGTGTAAAGCAGAAACTGCAGCAGCAAAAAGGTACTTGGTGTGTTGCTCTTGAAAACACTTCAAAAACTTCGTTGACTTCAGGGTTTCTGTTCTCTCGTGTGCTTTGGCAGAACATCGTTGTTCTTCATCGTGGTCTGCGCCCAGTGGAAAAGGGAGGAGGAAACCTGCAAATCTGCCTTTTCAAACCCAGGGGTGGCATTAGGCTTGGTTTAACCTATGGTTTAGGGCTGTGGGCTTCCAACCTTGAAGCTGACGATGTTAATCCGTTTGAGGCACTATCTCCTCTGGCAGTGAAAGCCATCTACCTTTGGGCTCCTGCTGCGGTTGAGAGTTGTTTGGAGACTAGGTGTAATGCTTTCCCTTTTGAATGTGAAACTTTGTGGAAAAATCCTAAACCTCTTATTTGCTGGCTGCCCCCTCCCCCGATTAGTTTTTATACATAAAGAGAAAAGGGTTGGTTTAGTGAGCAGCTCTCTTGTATTCGTTTTTTTTCCCCATATTGTTACTTAATAGCAACACTGTATAGGCTTCTGCCCTGTAATTCAGTTTTGAAAATACAGATGAAGAAAATGAGCGCCAAAGTCTTAGCAGTGTTCAACTCCAAAACTGAACTCAATTTATCTGAAAAATCAAACTCCGATGCTTGCAGCTCCCAGCATAGCAGCAGCATTGCTAGAAATCCAGGTCTTGAAGTCTGGAAAGATGGAAACATTTGAGATGTTGTTTTTTTGTGAAAACAGATTTTGTTTTTTTGCTCTGCAAGGAGGATTCATTAAAGAAAAGATAGGAAAAGATATTCTATTCCTAGGTATAGTGTGCATTAGCTTGGTTTTGGGGGAAAGTGAGATATCTGTAAGTCTTTAATAGCGGGGGGTATTGATTGGGTGGTGAGGAAAAGCTAGTCCGAACAAATGGAGTGGCCTGCTGTTAGCTCAACGATTGAAACAGGCAGAGCTTTCACAATTGTTTAATGCTAATCAGTACAATCTCTCTTATTAAAAATGGAGCTAACTTTATGAACGTTTTTTTATTAGTTCTCAAATATCACTAATTTCTTTGTATTCCTTTTTTGTTTTTTTAAACGGACAGGTTCCACATCTTCAAACCCCGTCAAGCAGAACATTCCTCCATCCACAACTATAGAAAAGCCATTAGTCCGATCCACTTTTCCGGAGCGGCCTGGGAACAATCCTACAGAGTACGTGACCGCGGAGAAGGATGATGAGGATAGTTTCCTTGTGGAATCAATGGATGCTGATGATGAATTGTCTCAAGTTACAGTGACTAGTTCTGTGAATGTAAACTGCGCCCCTTCTAAAAATGGGGCTCAGTTAGAAGAAAGGTGGGGAAATGGAGAAGCAAAACGTACTGAACTTCATCACGACAGAAGAGAGTTGCAGCCAAGTCATAAGCAAGCTGCTCACGGAGTAGAAAAGAATCTGGAGACTAATCCTCAAAAGCCCTCACAGTGCTTCTGTAGTATTATGCTCTCTTCTCCCAAAGTCCACATCCCAAGGAAGGGAAAGCCGAAAGAAGGCTCTAAGGTCCCTGTGAATAACCCTCCTACAGATCATGTTGCTGGTGAAGCAGGCAAAGAGGTAGGAGAACTTAATACTTTAGGGCAACTGATGTATTCCTGTGGGCTGCTTGTAGCTCGTAGCTGCAATTTTATTTGGGTTTTTTCTTGTCCAAAAAAAAAAAAAAAGAGTGCTCGGAAGAGAGTATTATTGATTAGATCTTACTGGTAAATGCTTTCCCATCAAAAGGATTTCTTTTTTTCCTGTACTCCAAAATGACAATATTCAGGGTTTTTTTTTCTGGTGGGTTTTTTTTAATAAAAGGCCCTTTAGGCTTGGTATTCACAAGCCGCAGGATGGGCCGAAAGAGTTCTGTACCGGAAGGAGCCTCCTGCGCCATCTCTTTAATACGATAATTGCCATGGTTTGATGTGATGGACATGAAACAAATCCGTGGCCGGTCCAGCTCTTGGCTGTCTGCACAAAGCCAAGGAGGAGAGATCTTTCCCAGCTGGAGGCTAGGGGTGGTTCTAAAGTTAACTGAATCTGTACGGCTGGTAGTGAGGTCAAAGTCTTGGCTTTCCTACAGAATATCCATGTTTCTGTTCAATTAAGTGGGACCAGACTCTTCTAAGAGGCTAGTCTGCAGGGCTTATTTTGCATTCAAGAGATGCTTGGCAGTATTTACAACTTTCTGAATAAATCTCGAGGGAAGCGGTGTGTTTTGAAGCGTGCCACGTTCCTCAGTGATTAGCCCAGGAAACCGGTGGGAGCGTACCTTCCCAAGGGCCGAGCTTCCTTTGTTGCCTGGAGAAACCCATGGGATTGCAGTTCCCTGCAAGTTAATTTTTTCGTTCTCCCTCACCATTGTCAAGCATGTTTGATATCTTTTCCTGTATTAAAAAGAAGTTACCTTTACACTAAGTTTGGAGTCAGATAAGGAACAGATACCCATTAGTACTAAAGGTTTGTAGCTGAGTATAAGATACTGAAAGAGGAGGTGTTATTGGACGCTACAGATCCGAGCATCGAGTAGGTGCCGGCTGTATGTGTCGGTTACCTCTCCTCAGGCGGGGTTAAATCATTGGTAAGATCTTTAGTGAGGTCCAGACTGATGGTCAAAAGGCGAACATCATTAAAGAAAAGATCTGGAGTTTATTAACTGAAGTTGTGGGAGGAATAGTGATAGTTTCAGGTGTTAAAAAATGGTTTTCAGTGAAGCTTTTTTTAAAAACAAATTGTTTGACACACAGTTTTCCAAACTGCAACTCGAGTGCGACTGGCTTGCTGGCTACTTAATGCAAACGAAGGTACTGCAGCTCTGTGTGTCAGTAGTTTGCAATATCAGATACAGCCATTTTAATACTGTATAAATTTTAGGAATAACATAGCTAATAAATACAACTTTATATTTTCATGGATAATTTTTTAAGTGTAAGAGGTATGGCTTTGTGTTGGTATTGTTTGTGCTGAGTTTTTGGGTTTGCTAGAGGTCTTGGCCAATGATTTTGTCTTCTGAAAGTCAATATTAAATTACCCAAAAGCTTCTATAATTTAAATTCCTGTCTTCACTTGTGCATTAGACTCCAGCTTGATTATGCTTCAGCATTTCTGTGTGTCATGGTGGTTTTCAGTTTTTCTGGTCTGGAAGGGTGGTGCCTAAATATCTTCTCAAGGTACACAGGAGTTAATTTCTATTTTGCTAATGCCTTGGTGATGTTGCATAGCTTAGTCTAATCTAGTTTAATTTAAAAATGCCTTCTTTTTCCTCTTTTTTTTTTTTTTTTGTAACAGAAAAATGTCTGCCTAACCAGCTGGAGAATTAAAGTCATGGATGGTAACACTGCAATATGTGTTGAAGGAAAACGGAAGTAAGAAAAAGCTTTCTGATTTAAATGCAATGTAAAACGTGGTGGTGGGCTTTCAGCATCTGAGCTGGAAAGGCTATGCCGCCTTCGCCTGGCTGAAGAGCTGTAGCTTTGAGACTTGTATTCCTGGAACATCTTGGTAACTGCTGAAACCAGTTCCACACGCTTCTGCCACTTCCCTCCCCAGCCACAGGGAATGCGGCCCTTTGCTTCCATCCTAACCCTTGTGACAGTGCTTGCAACTCTTACCATGTCTTTAAACGTAGTTGTCTGTCTTATAGCCCATTTGCCTCAGCGCCTGCAGAACGGCAGAGCTGGTGCACGGGGGGATGAGGGGCTGCACGGCTGGAGGCTGAGGAGCGGTGGGGGAGAAGGAACCGTGGCTGTCCCGGCTTAGGTTGGCTCAGGTGGCCATGGGAGCTGCACCTTCGTGGAACTCACCCATAGCCTTTGGTAAATATGAAGCGACGCTGTCGTTTAAACTTCTTTAGCGAGGAAGGGGTGAATTCCTTCATGTGTGCAAGAGGCAGAGTGCCTACATACAGGAAGATGCCGGTTAAATAATTATTTCCAAGTCGATGAAAGAGCTTGAGAGGAATAAAGACAGATGTATTTGTCTAGTTGATCTCCCAGGCTGGTGCTGACTAGGGGTCTTAGGGGCGTCTACTTCATTTCCACAAAAATTCTCGTTTGTGGCTGTATTAAGTGAAACTTGGTGCAGACTGCCATCAGCCACGTGTTCCTGCCATACCATCTGTGATGGAACTATTGCTCCTACAGCTCTGGGGTGAACCATGGCAGCAGCTGATCCACCTGCATACTGGCTCCGTGGATTTTTTTTTTTTTGCTGTTTTTGGTCAGGTTGTGTTCAAATAGCTGTAAGATGAGTAAAACAGGTGTCAGAACAAAGGAGAGATTTAGCGTGCAATGAAGTTGTCTGAAGATGTTGTGAGAGTATACCCTTGGAGAATGGTATTCTACTCTTTCTGTAGTTAGTAGCTACCTAACACGTAGTTACCTACTGAAAACTCAGAACCTCACTCGAGAGCAGCAGCGCTGCGAAGGGCGGTAACTCAGCGTGCTTACCGAGAGGTGTCAGGAGGCCGCGTGTTCCGTAGGAGGATTTGTAGCAGGGATTGACATTTTCATGGCTGTGTGGAAGCAACCGAGCCTCTTGCTTTGTACCCTTCACTACCTGCAACATGTTCTCTTTTCGCTGATGTGTATCTGATACATGGCGCTCACGCATGACATCTTTCATTTGCTTTATAGACCTTCTGAATTGACGTCTGTTAATATTTTGTGATGTTATACAGTTGAATGCTTTCACTGCCGTCTTGGGTTTCAGTCCTTAATAATGTTCAATAGCTTGATCTGTTGGTTGCTGTTGTAAAAGTATATTTAAAAAGCAAAACAAACACCCCCCACAATGCAAAACCAACCCAATAAACTCCCCCCAAACCCTAAAATATAGATTTTTCTAGTTTAATGATTGGGTCTGTTTTTTATTTCTCATGGAGAAGACCCTTAATTTCTTAACAGCTCTAATTTTTGCACGTATTAGGGCTCCTTCAGTTGTTCTTGTCCTTAAATAGGAGTGTTAGAAATAAATATAATAATCCTGGGGAAAATATACATTTGACCTGTATAGTGGTACTTTTGTAACTTGCGTACTGGTATCACAGCGATAATGAGCTGGAGCCCTGCAGTCCGTTTTGCTTCTGCAGCCTGGCGTCAAGCTAATGTTCTGTGACTAACGCTTGCAGTAGTTGACATGTTCACTTTGACTCCGTCCAAGTATTAGGCAAGGCCAAAACTGTTTCTTTTCCAAGCTAAGAACAGAAAACCTAGCACATCCCGCCAGCATCTGTATCGCTCGTAAAATATGTGACGCTGTCAGGCTCGTATGGAATATCAGTGTTATAGTTTTAAATTACTTCTTCTGTGAAAACAACGCTTTATTTTTGTTCTTCATGTTACTTGTCTTTTCTTAGAGATATGAAAAATCTGTCTTGGCACAGTAATGCAATTGTGGAGCGCCTAGCACACAACCAAGTTAAAACTTCGTCTGGCAGTATCTACTTGCTACAGGGAAATATAGATTCAGCTTCGATGAGAAAAGAAGGTAAGATGATGATTCTTAATGTCACATTACAAACTGAGAAGGGCTTTAGATTTATGGTTGAACATACTGCTGAAGCAAACGTTTTGTCTCCTGCTAACTGGGCCTGGTGGGTATTCGGCACATGCTGGAAAGTGACCCCAGCATCAGATCTCTAATTACTCTCTAATGTTAATTGTAGCTGGCATTTTTAGGGTGCTGCAGTTACAGAGAGGGCTTTCAGATCATGCAGTTGGCTAATGGGCACGTTCTTCTAAAGATGCTGGTTTTTGCTAAGATTGCCTTTGTGTAATTTGGGTCAATGTTTTGGCATTTAAACAGTGCTAAGACATTCGGATAGGGCTGGCTTATACGCTACTGAAACTACTCTGATGTTCGCGTTCTACCTGTGACTACTCAGCAATTAACCACTAGCTCTGCAACACTACGTGGCATTTCTGGAGATAGACAAGTTACGGTGTCAGTGCTTGATAATTTAGGAAACTAAACCATCTTTAGTGTCTAAGTGGTATGTTATACCACATCCAGCAAAACTTCCTGCCTCAGATTGTTTTGAAGCATGTGGAATTTAAAAGGAGGCTTAATTTACACACGCAGACGAAGTTAGGCTAGGCTTTATTTATTCTGCTTCACGTGCATCCTCTGTCATGTTCACTAGTAAACGAGCTGCCACGTTTGTGCTTACAGGCAGCTCTAGGAACATAAAGATCACCTGTGGCATGGGTGGGATAAACGCTTGCCTTAACACAGGCGTGCGCTGTGTGCGTGATCACACCCTTTTTAAAGGAGCGTATACGCATTCTCTGCGCTCTCAGGCCCAGGACAAGGCACCTTGTGGTCTACGGCTTTAATTATTTTCTTCTCATTTGCAGTACTGGGATGCATTTTGATAAATACCTGATGTGGCTGCTCTGAGTTGAATTTTTTAATTAGCTCATCTGCTGAATACTTATATTTGTTCTTATTTTAACATTCTGAGAAGGAAAAGTGAGAGCAAGAGACTTCTGTGCAGAGCAGCTCAAGTACTACAGAGGTTTCCTAAGCCTAAGAGTTAATGGACTGTGCTGGGGTCAATTCCTTTGATCTTAGGGCAAAACCTTCTTCCTTCCTTGCCTCCCAACACACAAAAAACTATCATGGGGTCAGCGTGGACAATACCCTGAGCGGATTCAATATGGATGTATGAATCAAAAGAGAAGTTAAAGACAAGCTAGTGCAGGTAGACAGAAGAAATACCGCACCTAAAGCCTAACCTGAGGAGTGCCCTAAGGCCGCGCTGCTGGCAGCTGGGACTGTTGGCAGCGGCACCATCGGTTTGCGAGCGACGCCGCACCAGTACGGAACTACTTGGCTGTGGAAAACACATGATCACTGTGTACTGATACTCCAAATGACTCCTCAGAGCACTGAAATGATTTGTGAAATGCCCTGCAGTGAGAGCACTGGCTAAGCACTTACCTACTCCTGCCTTGTCAGCGGAAGTGGTTATCAGCAGCCTGGGACTCTGGGGTGTCCAAACCAATCCACCGGTCACCGTTGAAGGAACTCTGCAAGGGACGGTACAGGCTACTTAGTTGCACAGGATCTGTTCCTGGAACGGTGTTGTCTGGTTGATGTCCCAACAGCCCTGCAGCGGGGCTGTTGCGCACAACTGCTGTGGCACTCGCCCCATTCCAGCCTCCAGCCATGCCACGGCACTTGCGGTGCTTTGGCTACAGCCCTGCCTGATGGTCAGGAAACGTCCTGTCCGGTCGACAGAAAGAGCGAAGCGATGTGCTACAGTGAAATGCTACTCCTCAAGCTGTTCAAAGGAGCTGAAGGATGAAATAACTAGCGTGTAACATCTCGCAAAAAACCCTGCTTTAATGCCCGTGGGCCTGAAAGTTGGCTGACGCAAAGGTTTTAAGGAAGTTGTTTCCCAAGTCACTTGAAATTAAGGAATGAGGAATTTGGCATTCATGTGAGGTAAACCAATAGAAACTGTAATAACGAGTGGGGCTGGCGGATGTACAGATAGCGAGGTATGGGGGAAGGCACCTACAGTGCTGCTGCAGGTGAAGTAATGCCTCCCAATGGTGTAGGGCTTCTTTGACAGGGCCCCTAGACTCTGGGCTTCTAGAAGGGCTCTTGGGAAGATTTGTAAGGACACAAAGTAGTTATCTGGTGAGGAGGGGGAGCTTCCGTGGGTTTAACTAACAAGAAAAAACGAGAGGAATAAAAAGAATCCCATAATGATGTGGGCTGTTGAGCAGATTCATCAGCTTTGTAGAAAAGAGCACGACCTGGGAAGCAGCAGCTGTAGTCTGGTGTTGCCGAGTTGCTCTGGATGGTGAGTGCTGGCCACAAAGCGTGTCAGAAGAGCTTCGGAATGGGCATTAAAATGATTAAATTGGCTCTTGATGAATGTAAAACTATGCATGTGGTGGTAGAGGAAAGCATATTGTTAATATATCAGAGAATGGCTTCATAGTTTGGTTTGGGAGGGACCTTTAAAGATCATCTAGTCCAGCCCTGTATGACAGGATAAGATGATGTATGATTGTAAGGCTCTCAGTTCACCATAAAAACTGAGGAACAAGGTTTGGGGGTTTCAATAGGTGGCTCCATTCAGAGGCCAGCTTAACGCTCACCAGCAGCGAAGCAACTTGAACATCAAAAATGAATGGGAAAAGAAAAACCCCAAACCACGCTATTGGCTGTAAAACCCGTGTGAGGCACCAACATCGTGACAACTGAGTACAGCTCCACACCTTCCCTTCCTCCTCCCCGTGGAAACCCCAGCCACCTGCTCTCAGAAAGAATGCAGGATTAGGAAGGTGTGAGGAGAAGAGTGATGCGTTTAGAGTTACGACAAGGCTTTCCTAGGGCAAAGGACAAACCAAGTGATGACCTTTTGGCCTGCAAAACAGGACTGGGGAGGAGGTGGGAGAGGTTAATGAAGTAACAAAGGGAAAGGAGATGGTCAATAAAGATCAGTTGTGTGTTGTCTCTTGCAATAACGGAATAAAGGAAATAATAAAAAAAAAACCAACTAGTGGAGGGGAAATAAAGAGCTTTTCATGCTACGTGCATCTCATTTGTGGAAATCCTTGCAGGGGATGTCGTAGAAGCTGAAGTTTTACATGAGTTCCATTGGAGCCTGAGCAATTTCCTGGGAGACAAATTCTTCAGGGTTTTTAAATACATAGAAATCAGTGCTGATTTCTCAGGTGGAGGTTGTTTGGAGGGAATATTCCAGTATACTTGCCTTGCTTCTACGCTCTGCTTTGGCCTCTGCTGGTAGTGTCCTCCCCTGGTTGGGGCTAGACGTGCCTTTGGTTGTATGCTAAATAAGCTAACAAGAGAGCGCCTTGCTGACTCCCCATCCTCCTGCAGGAGCTCAGTTACTGGAACTCTGTGGGTGCAGCCTGGCATTAATGTCCTGTCAGCACCCAAGATCAATAGTTTGTGGATGTGATTCCTTCTTTATTTTTTTATTTTTTTTTGACTTGTGTGCCTGTTGAATGCTTTCCAGTAAAGGTACTGCTTCCCAGAATTTCAGATAAATAGGCTGCGATTTAAGCTCGTTTCTAATCCCATGTTGCAGACCCTGCTTGCAGCAGTCCATGACCCCAGCGGTCTCGGTGTCAGAGGCTAAACGCTGCTGATTTTTCAGACGTTGCGAGCAGGCGAGCGGTGGCTCAGTGTTGTGCTCCTGCATCCGTACAGGTCAGGCCCTGCCCGCGTGAGGGCTGCGTGACAGCCCGGTGTCCCCGGGAGCATGAAATGGCACGTGTTTAGCTCAGAACGGCTGGAGCTCGAGCGATGCTTTTTTCCGTCTCTGATGCAACAAAGGATTATGTTATACCTTTGCGTCAGTATTTGGTTTTAGGATAGTTGGCCAATTTTGGAGGCAAAGCTAGAGCCATTCTGTTGTATCTGTACTACCTGAAGCACTTTCCAGTTCTATAATATCATTGCTAATGCTTTGACTGCACCTGATCCTCACGCAGTTCTTTGCTTACGCCTTGTGAATGGTCTGTGTGCTCTTGGCTGAACAGTTTCCTTCCAAGTGGAGTTTCCTTGATAAGTCCCAAACAGCTCAGACCAAACCGCAGCCCGAAAGCCTCAAGCTCTCTGAGGGACTGACTCCTGGCACGCTGCAGGGAAGCCACCTGCCAGCCCCGCAAGACAAACGGGGAGAGCTTACACTCCTGGTTCCCAGGAAGCTGCAGTGCTGCATCCGGGTTGCTGTCTGCCGTTAACAACCCCCTGGGTGACTTCTCTGCAGTACGCTGTTCTCTTAAACCGGGGAAACCTGTCTCTCTCTAGTGTTTAAAGAGGTAGTAAGCTTCTGAGGTTCTTACAAAAGCATGATTGTACTGGCTATTATTTCTATCCTTTCTGGTTAAAGGTATTGCTCAGCTGTTGTTAATGCTACTTCTGTTTCACGCAGGATTTCCCTACCGTTTCATCAAAAGATTTACATACGGGTTTTCCAAAAGGTGGAAGGAGTATGTTGAGGAGTTGCTTGAGGAAAGGAGGAGGTAATTTGGAGATTCTGTTTCATCACAATGCTCTTTGAAGTATTTATTGAGATTTTGCCTTTTAAGAATGCTATACTAGAGGAGTATAAAAGACTGTAGACGTGTGCATGAAGACTGTGTTCAAGGCAAATGCTGGTCCCTGCTCTGGAACCCTTTCACCTTTCCTCACGCTGCTGGTTTGGCTTCATTCCGCTTGTTTATGGAGCCTTAGAGCGAACACCAGCAAAGCAGCGAA
The DNA here is from genome assembly GCF_963921805.1 of Phalacrocorax carbo. Lineage (NCBI taxonomy): Eukaryota > Metazoa > Chordata > Aves > Suliformes > Phalacrocoracidae > Phalacrocorax > Phalacrocorax carbo. The sequence goes on from NC_087521.1 coordinate 38,009,564, forward strand.
GGGCTTCACTGCGCAGCGGCTCGTGGGGTGTCTGTACGAGTGCAGCTCCCTGGGCCCTTGGGCTTTTGCCCAGATGAGGAGGCGACTTCGAGTTTACCTCAGTTAATGTGGTGTTAGAGGATGGCTTTTTCAGGTGTTTATCGTTTCTTTTCTTAAACTCCAAATCACTAGGAAAGAACAAAACCAAAATAGTGGTGAGGATGAAAATGAAGAGAGTGTCTCAGGTACAGATGTGCTGAAAAATGCAGGAGGCTCAGCAAGAGCGGCGAAGAAACCTGAAACCAGAAACACCACCTACGAAGTGTTACCGAAGAATAATGAAAACACTTGTGAGTATTTAGTAATCCTTTTCTGTGGACAAAAATTGGGGTTTTTTTTGAGAGCTGTCTTTCGCTGGGGAAAACATCTCGTGCCTGGTTTGTATCTTGTTAATCAGGTTGTATGGAGGAGGTTGGGCGAGGTGTTTTGTTTGTGGTCACTTAGGCCGCAGCGGTCAGGAGTGCCGACATGTTTCTTTATTCGTGGTTCGCAGCCGTACGGCAGCTGCAGCAGCACGTGCCATGGGGCTGCCCTGAGGGAAGCCCTGGGAAAGGAAGATGCTGTAAAAGCTGTTTCATTTTTCTCTCTCGATACAGTTGGGATTATAAGGATTATAAAGATTATAACCTCCTAAACAAAAAGTTCACAACAGTAAATTTTATAATTTGTGAAGATTATTACTTCAATCCTGGTGAGGTATGCTTATTTCTAACCTGACCACTTTTAAAAGGACAACACAACGCTGTAGTAAGTTTTATATTTTCCATAACGCAGTATTTGGGACAAAACTGTATTTCTCATTTTTTTCTCTGTAGATACGACACCGAGGCACAATTCCATATTGAATGACTCAAACACCGTTTACACACGTAGTGGCCGTCGCGTTAAACCACCGTTAAGTTTCTGGTGTGGGCAACGTGAGTTCGTTGATCAGAATCTAAATGTTACTATAGAAGAAGGTGGAATAGATTATTTGAGCTTGGTAAGGTTCTTTTGCATGTTGTTACTTAACCATATCTTAACCATAGTGAACAAACCTGGCTAGGTATCTAACAGGAGGAGTCCAGCTCTGACAAGTACCTGAAGAGGCAGGAAATCTTGGAAACATTATAAAAACATTTTAAAACAAATGAAAAAATAGTCTTAACCTCTGTATTATCAGATAATTGTTGTTGTCTGTAAAACGGGGATAATGGGGAATTAATTCTGGAAAAATAAGTGGGTTTTTTGGAAGGTAAACGCATCAAGCAGGACGTTGTACGCAGGTACTGGTTTGGGCCACAGAGGCTCCTAGGTAAAACGCTTCCTGTGGTATCGTGGTGGCGGGTCCCCACCGCAGTGTTTAATCACAGGAGGGGTGCTGGTGCTGCAGGCAAGCTTCTGGGTTGATCCAGCCTGGCCTCGGTTTTCCCCTCCCTGCGCAGGGTTTCGCATTTGGTAGGACCAGATATTTCCTGATTGCTCGTCTCCCGATCTGTCCAGGTCACCCTGGTTTTGACTGAGGGGTGCTGGTCTTATTTATCACAATGCTCTAAGCAACTCTGATAACATTCGGACAACAAGTGAAGGAAAGCAGCATTCTCTGTGGTCGTTGCGAGCTTTTTCATTTTATTTTAATCTCTCTAAGATTGGCTGAGTTTACAGAGTGGGGGTGCACTCGCGTCACGGCTGCAGCAGCGACAGTGTAGGTCTGATTCGCCACCAACTCAAGCAGTTCTAGGCTTTAGGATTTTAACTTGTGTTTTAGGATATTTCTATTGAAATGGGATCTGGCTGAGTTGCTTCGGTGCATGCATTTGTGTGAACACCCACGTTCACCAGACGGTATTTGGTAGGTTCTGGGCAACGTTAGGTGACTTGTAAATCCACCTGTCCCGGAAACATTTGGCTTTTTCAGAGCTGGCATCGTTAGGCTTGATATGTAATCTCTTGCAGAAGTTTAGATTAAATTGTTTTATTTTGAAGATGTTCAGTAATGAAAAATCCCAAAGAAAGACCACTTCTACCTCTAAGAAGACAAAAAGGAAGGAAGTAGTGAAGGCAACAGAAGAAACAACAAAAAGTCAAAGTAAAGGTAAAAAAAAGTTTGTTTTTTTTTTCTCTTGTTTTGAAGTTATTGACTAGAACGAGTCGATTATGAATTGGGCGCTGGAGCAGTATGGTGATGTCCTGTTAATGCAAAGAAATTATTTAAATCTTTTAATGGTCAATTGCATCTTCTATGAAGAATTACCAGAGTAGCGTCAGTGCCTAGTTCTCTGGTCCTACAGCTCCGAATATAAACTAGGTTTTTAAATCACTTCCATAGCAGGAATGCACAGATTTCTTTCTGGAAATTGAAATGAAAGGGTTATGATTTTTTTTTTTTTGAAGTTTCTGCTCCTGTACTTTGGATCCCCCTTTACCTGTGACTCGAGAGAGCCTGAAGAGAAGCGGAGTTCACCAGTCCAGTGAACTGGTGGTCTGGCTTTACTTTTTAAGCTGGAGGAATTAAATCAGATAAAATGCCTATGCAGGGAGAAAAAAAGTTATAAACAGAGTTTTAAACCCTGTAATAAAATTTGGGACACAGCAGAACCCTGAAAATGATATAAAATATACAGCAGAAGTGTCTCTCTTAAAACAACTGCAATGCTTCCCACAGAAGAGCTGTATCTGCAGCACAAGGAAAGCCTTTGGGATGTTGTGTTTGCTCAGTCTCAGTCACAGCATTTTAGCAGAGCTCTCTGCTTACTATTTCATTCTCTTTCTACTTAATAATTTCACATTCCCTTTTGCAGCCTTGATAATCCTAATTCTTTTAGTCACTGTCTGTCCCGGGGGTGAATGGGGCAGGAGCAGGGCGCTCCGTACGCGAGGGGCCCTCCCCGCTGCTGGCTGCACTCCCTGGGAGCCGGGGGTCGCTTGCTCGGGCTGGACTCGGTGCTCGCAACCGTTTCATGCTATGTCCTCTCTGTGAGAGTAAATGGATTTTCTCTGCTTCTTGCCTGCCACGCGGAGGCACGGCCTGCCTGCTGGGACCGGCTGTCATGTCTGCGTCGTGTAGCCTCTTCTTCCTGAAGAATTAACCCCAAATACATAGGAGCGTATGTGTGAGGGCAGAAGGCCTTAATGCCTCCGAGATACACGTCTGGGGAAGGAGGTGTAGTGATCCCAGGGAGCTTCACTAGGTGCTGTTTGTACTCAGTTACGTCTGGTAAAAAGTTACGGACATCCCTCAACAGCAGAAATGCGTTTATAGTTATCTGTGAGGTAAATCTTTGGAAATGGGTTGCAGGTAACCTGTGCTACTGGCCTCTTAAACAGGGAAGGGGCGGGCAGTACAGATCATGATGAAATGCTCCCAGCATCACCAGTTTCTCTCTGAGGTGACGTTTTGCTGTGTCTCAGAGGGAAGTGGTGTTTAATTTATTTTTCTATCCCAATGTGACCGTTCAGCAGAATATCTCCTTGGCCAGAAGAGCTCTAGATTTCTGTGAATGCGGCGAGAGGCTTCTGCAGAACACAGGGAGCTGCAGGCTGGAGGTGTGCTGCTCCTCTCTTCCTCCAGTCTCTGCAACAGAAAGGAGTTCTCGGGTCATAATCAGTGTGGGACGCACTGCGTCCCGCAGCAGGCTGGTCTTTGCTTGTCTGAGAACACAGTGATAATTTACCTACGATGTGTGACATGGTACCGACATCCTCTCTTTCAGGAAGAAGCACTGAAAAAGGAGTAAGTTCCAAAAAAGAAACGAAGTCCGCTGGAGGCAAGGAGGCCCAGCGGTCCGCTTCAGATGACAGTGAAAGCGATCATGCAGTCAACAGAGCAATTAAAACTCAGCTTTCTGTTAAGCTGACTCCCTTAAATACTCATGTACTAAACAAAAATAACTATAATAGCAGAATCCCCGGAACAACAAAAGAAAAGAGAGGAACAGAACATGGAGAGCAGACGGCGCATCAGCAGTCTTACAAGTACTCGTTAAGGTCAGCCAAGCACCTTCTCCAACACAAGCATTTAACAGAAGAATCGTCAAGCAAAGATGAGGACGAGGAATCCAGTGAAGATATCCCTCTGTCTATCAAAAGGAGAAATGAACCTTTATTTAGAAGAGAGACTCAGAACTCTAAATCTTACTCTAACGGTAAAAGTTCACAGGATGATGCAAACAAGGTGTCGTGTGAACAAAGGACAGTGCAACACTCTAGTGCCTCCCGTAACGTGCCCTTGAGGCAAAGTGTGCCCGGATCTGTTAATGGTTCTGATTTACTTAAAGGGAAAAAGGCTTCCAGTGAATCTAATACGACCCACCTGCCTGAGAGGACAATGAGGATGAGAAGCAGAATCAACCCTCCACGGTATTTGTTTGAATCTGACACTGAGACGGAAAGGAGCGAAGAGGATTTTCAAGTAAAAGAAAAGAATTCAAAAGTATCTAATAAAAAAACAAATTCTAAAGTTTCTGGTACTGCCAAGTTTTCAGCACCAAAATCAAGAGAACCTGAGAGGGGAAAGGTGCAGAAATCTCTAGAACTTTTTCCAAGGGCAGCTGACAGTTGGTCTGAAAAGGAATTACAGAAGCTCCACAGGCAAGTGGTTGCCCCGTCTTCACAGGGCAAAGATTCCCTCGGCCATGGGGAGGCACGATATGCCAGAGGGTTTGGGTGGCCGGGATTTGGGTTTTTCAGATTCAGTCTCTTTCATGTTATTTTAAAGGCTTCCTTCACGTTTACATTTCATTTTAAAAAATAAATGCCGTTAGCAAATTAAAAAATGGTGGAAGAAAGGAGGCAACTGAGTATTTTCTAACATAACTGTAGGTGTGTGAGCCTACGGCAGCCCCTACCGCTGTCACCAGCATAAAGCCAGAAGAACGCAGATATTAGGCAAAATTCTGTGAATCTGTTCCTCTCCCTGGTTTTCAGAAACGCGCACCTGATCTTGTTAAAAGTGATAAACATTCCTATGAGCCAAACTGAAAAGCACAAGTAGGTAAATAATATGGTTAAAAGTATTTATATTTGTGATTTAGATGGTAAATCAGAGGTAGCATAGACTCCCCTAATGGAATAAAACGTTAAATACATCAGCATGCCACATTTAAGCCTCGTAAAGGGGAGATTAACTGCAAGAATGTTTAATTAATGCGTTGTCCAATTATGTAAGCTACTGGGCAGTATTTAATATATACATTAAGTAATAAAATGACCATGTTTGGTTTTGTTTCTTCTAGGTTAGAAACCTGAAAAGTCAAGAAGGTGTGAGCTCATGTCTGGGGGGGGAAGCCTGCTGCAAATAAGCAGCTTGTCTTGTAACTGAGCTGTTAGCTTAAATTGTTCAAATAAATTTTTGCATGTTTTAAAGTGTCTGGACAAGACACCAGAGACAAGGTTCTCTGCGTCCGACGCGCAGCGCCCTGTCTGGGAGGGGCGGCCGCTCCCGGGGCGTTGTACGTGGCAGCGCAGGTTCCTCTGCGTGACGAAGGCTGTGGCTTTGTTCTCTTGGCAGGGCCATTGCTTCGTTTCCAAAGCACAGGAACGGCTTCTGGGTGGAGGTAGCCATGGCGGTGGGCTCTCGCTCGGCTGAAGAATGCCAGCAGAAGTACGTAGAAGAACAACAGTCAAAAGGTTCCGGAACGCATGCCAAGAAGAGCAGCGCGTCAGGAAAACCAGAACAGAAAGGTACCGACATCTTGGTTCTGGGTATATCGTTGTCTTCAACTGATTTTAAATTCAGTATTTATTATGTGATGGGAGATACAGACGTAAACACACATCAGCGTCCGGCAGTGAAGGAGGTCTTCTGTGGTACAGAGTTTGCTTGCAGAGCTTGGAGGATGTCATAAATGACTGAAGTAACAAGAAAAGGAAGGATATTTTTAGAGTTTTCTAGATTTTGGTGCCATGGGAAGACTGCAACTGGCTTTGCCACCTAAGGGACAACAGCTATTTGTGTCTTAAGAGGCTCTTGGAGCCTCACAGATAATGGGCGACTTGTAGAGCTCTTGATCCAGAAAGGATAACGGGGTGCCTGTACCCACTGGGGGCAGCGTGGGGTGAGAGCAGCGAGGTTATGTTCTCTGGTGTTGGCACCAACGCGGCTGTTGCTGCGTTCTGTCCCGTTCTGAAGTCAGTGACTCCTGTTTACGGATAGCAAGTGCGCCCTGAATGAAAGGCATGAGGTGCTCGGTCAGTTATTTAACACAGGGAAGGTTACAGTGACTCAGCAAGCGCTGAAAGGAGTGCTGCTTGGTCGCGGCTCCTGGCCGGCCCAGACGTGCCGTCGCATGGCCGTGGGACGCGCACGCTGTAAGTGGTACACAACTGTGAGCAGAGGCGACCGGTGATGTCTCTCGGCGGTCAAAGCTGTGCATCCATCTCTATTTATTGAAAGCATTAAAATCAGTTTTTCTGTCCAAGTGAGGTGATCCAGGTTACTGTTAGTTCCTGAACTTCAGGCGGGAATGTTTGGCCCTGGTTCGGTCACCGCCATACCATAGAACAGACTGGATGATCTCCGTAGGTCTCACAGAGTCCCAGACTGGTGGGGGCTGGCAGGGACCCCTGGAGCTCACCCCGTCCCACCCCTGCGTGAGCAGGCACCCCCAGAGCAGGGGCACAGGGCCGCGTCCAGGCGGGGGGTGAATGTCTCCAGGGAAGGGACCCCACAGCCTCTCTGGGCAGCCTGTGCCCCTGCTCTGGCACCTGCACAGGGAAGGGGTTTTTTCTCTTATTCCTTGGTGATGGGAAAAGGTCCACCCCTTATTCTATGCCACTTATGTCATGCCCAGGTCCTACCCTTTCCTGTCCATTCCAATCAATCACCACCACTTCCCTGTCTGTATATACAGACTTGGCGCCTGCCTTGGTGGGTTTGTGGGAGTGTGATATAGTCAATTTGCCAGGCCTCCCCATATTTGTATTTCAGCCATCGTCCCCCACACCACAGAGGCTTTACCCGCTTCGCTTGCTTGATTGCAGCGCACGTGTCACATTCGTGGATAACCTGTGCAATAACATCCATGGTCAAGTCCACCCCTCGATCACGAGCCCACCTGTATGTTGCATCTCTCCCTTGATGGCCTGAGGTGTCATGGGCCCACCGAGCTAGAAATAGTTCACCCTTTTGCTGCCAGTCCAGATCCACCTCAGCCACTTCAATCTTGGCAGCCTGATCCACCTGCTGGTTGTTTCGGTGCTCTTCAGTGGCCCGACTCTTGGGGGCGTGAGCATCCACATGCTGTACCTTTACAACCAGGTTCTCTTCCTGGGCAGCAATATCTTGCCCCAGTGCGGCAGCCCAGATGGGTTTGCCTCTGCGCTGCCAGTTCTGCTTCCACTGCTGCAGCCAGCCCCACAGGGCATTTGCCACCATCCAGGAGTCAGTAGAGAGATAGGGCACTGGCCACTTTTCCCGTTCAGCCATGTCTAAGGCCAGCTGGATGGCCTTTACCTCTGCAAAGTGGCTCCATTCACCTTCTTCAGCAAGTTCTGCTACTTGTCATGTAGGACTCCATACAGCCACCTTCCATCTCCGGTGCTTCCCCACAAGGCGACAGGACCCATCAGGGAACATACTGCTTTTCATCTTCTGGCAGTTTGTTATACAGTGGGGCTTCTCCAGCACGTGTCACCTCCAGCCAGTGTCCCAGCCGGAACCAGGACACGCTGCGATGGGTATGTAAGGCTCTAGAGCAAGGTTCCAGCTGGGATGTAGCAGAGAAATTCTTTTTGAAAGCCTAAGTTGTGTAAGAGCTCAAAGGGTCACAAACTATAAGACACTTCTGCAAAGGAGAGGCTGAACTGTGTCAGGGCATTCATTGTAGTCAGCGAATTCTCAACCCATGCTATGTAACTAATGTCTTAGAACAATTAATATTTTAATATTTTAATTCACGTAGATACAAAAGAGCCGGTTATGATAACTGCCAAAGTGGGAACCCTCAAAAGAAAGCAGCAGATGAGAGATTTCCTGGACCATTTGCCGAAGGACAACCACGACGATATTTTCACTGCGACGCCCTTTCAGCACAGAAGAGTGAAGGTAAGTCTGGGAACATAGTGTCTGTATGCGTAAGCTTTTCTGGTTGGTACTTCAAGGGTGTGTTACAAGCCTGCTGGTTCGGTTCCATCAACAAAACCGTGCGGATCTGGGGGAAGAGGCTTATTTCCTGGCTCTGTTATCACAATACTTCGATTGCCGGCAGCGAGGACGTGTGGAAGGTGGCTTCCGCAGGCAAGCGTTATGGCTGCACGGGTGCGCGATGCCAGCCGGCGATCGGGGCGTCCCTCCTGCCGCTGGGAAGCGCGGGTTGCGCAGCGATGCCGCTGTCCTGGGGCCGACTGTCAGACCCTTGGGCCGTGCAACCGCGTCCTTTCCAAAGTCACGCTGATGCTTAACAGGACTTTTTCCTCTCTCTCCTCTCAGCACATCTCACGTGTAAAACCACTTACCTCTCCCTGCTGCCTGCAGGTGGTTTCTCTTTGGGAGCGCCGTTTCGCTCTCACCCTGGCCCTCGCCTGTTGTTCACTCATGCTCGGCTCTTTGCTGCCTGTTGGGGCCCGAGGGCCGCCCCTCTCCCGGGCTGGTCTCGCCATCCACAGCGACAGGAGCGCCCTCCCCTCCCCTCCCCCGCCACAGGCAGCCCCAAACGCAGCCGGCAGACGCGGCACCAGAGCCGGAGAGTGGCACCCCAGCTCTGTCGTCAACCTCTGCTTAGCTGCCGTGAGGCGTGGTGATGCGCTCCAGGTGTTAGTTAAGGCTCTGTTTTCATTTGTGGGGAGAAAGCTGCTCATTTATCAAGAGAATAATTTATTTTTTCCCCACTGTAGGGAATTTTTGAAGTATTTTCATGACACATCTTTCTTTTTGCTGTTACTTGACCAAACAAGCTCTGTCTATCAAAACTAGTGCCTCAGTTCCAGCAGGGACTCCAAACCACACCTGTACATCTCGAGACACTCGTTCTGTGGGTTTTCTTGGTAGCAGCAGTGCGTTTCTTATTCTGGACGTCTGCGGAAGTAACGCCATGGCCCGCTGGAAAGTCAGAATTTCAGTGGTGGTCGCTTCATTGCTTTCTATAAACCGCAGCGTGCGATGGAGAAATGCCCGTGACCAGCACGAGCGGATTGCCTGGGAAAGAATCGATGCACCCGTGTCCAGGGCACCCTGGTTTTGCAGGGGATTCTCCAGGAGACTCGTCCTTTGGTAGAATAGAGTTTCAGCCAGTGATTTGAAAGGGTTCTTTTTTCCCTTTATTTTTTTTTTTTTAAAAAATTCATTCTGCCCAGCTTGTGCTGTGCAAAAGAAGCCAGCCTCCTTCTCCCGAGTATGGTGGGGTATAGCTCCGGAGAGAAATTCTGTATATTGAGGAGTCCTGAGTGGATTCCCCTTCCACGACCTAGTCCAGCCCCCTCCTTGAGCCCACCATGCAGGCTGCGATCTCCTGTGCTAAGTTCCAGAGCTGAATTATTTGCTGCGTGAAGAAGCACAATCTTTTATTCGTTCTGAACTTGCACCTGCTGACTTTGTCCTCCTCTTCTCATGCGAAAAAGACAGCGAACAACCGTCCTGGTCCCCGAGCAGCCCTGACACCAGCTGTAGCTCTCCCCGACCCTGCTGTGCTTTTCGTCATCTGCGCTGCTCCTCTCTGAACCTTCCAGTTCTCTCTCTTCAAAATGGAAGGACTGGATGTTCACTGAGTAATCCTGAAATCCTCCTCCTGAATAGTAAAGATCAGCTTTGAGCTTGTAATTTTAGTCAGAAGTTATTTTTTTGAATGTGTAGTAGCAGCCAAAAAAGGCCAGCAAAATGTTGGGCATCATCAGGAGTATTAAGAGCAGGATAGAGGCATCGCTTGGCTGCTGCCTTGCGTCCTTGCCTACCTGCGGTCTGTGTGCTCTGCATGTAGCTGGTTTCTGTGTCTCAGGAGGGATGTAGCGGAGTCAAAACGCAACTGAAGGGAGTGAGGGAATGCAGCGACTGCCTGTCGAGGAGAGGCCGGAGTCTGGGACTCCCTGGTTGGGGAGGAGGGACAGCCAAGGTTGTCAGGGTTGTGAAGAGGCTGTGTCCTATCGCCGCTCTGAGACAGAGTCGTGGGAAGCCTTGGCGGCAGACTTTTGTTAGAAAGGGCAGGTCACTGATTGCTCTGATGTGGCTTTGTAGTTGCCAACGTTCCGGGGAAGTCATGAAGATGATGATGACGACTTTGCACTTACGGACAACCCCATCACACCCTCCTCGGCTGTCTTCCCTATGGTGAAAACCCCTCAGTGTGAGCATATCAGCCCTGGTATGCTGGTACCCATCAACAGGTAGGAACTCGTACCACCGGCCCTCTGCTAACCTCTTCCTTTCTCATTGCCCCCCAAGACTGTTTCTTGTCTTCTGAGAAAGATCACTCTTGGAGCTGGGACAGCGGTTCGCTTCCAGACTCAGGGCATGCGTGGTAAAGCCTGCACTCCTGGAGGGATTTGTGTAGAGAACGCGCTTCCCTTTGACAGCGCGTGCACTTTGAGCTACTCAGAGAAGCGTGGGCAACGAGAATGGTGCCAGTTGCGTGTCCTTTTACTCTCAGTGAAGGTGGTGATTTGGGCTTCGCCCTCAGCAGAGGTTTCTCTTCTTGTTTTGAGTCTTAAACCTGTTAACCCAGTTGCTTCAGCCTTTACGGAAACTGGAATCGTCTTGAAACTTGCGGAGTAACTGGCATTTTACCTAACGGACAAAGAACGCACGCCGTCTGGGAAGGTGATGAAGCTGTCTGATGCTTGTATTGGGTGTTCTAGCATGTGATCCCGTTCCGTGGGGGTATGCTCCCAGAGCTGCTGTCATACTGAATGGACCAACAACTGTTTTTAATGGCCATGCTCATTTTCTCTCTGAGTTAGAGCTGTAGGTATAACGCCTTTAACGGCACCCAGCGGATTCTGTGGGCGGCACACCAGTGACCATAACGTGCTTTGTTTACTTCTACAGGAATGATTACGACAGGCACGTGTTCAGGATGCAGAAGAACACGCGGGGCAGCAGAGGCACTTGGGACAACGTCAAGAAGTCGGTAATGCTGGTCTCCTTGAGCGTGGCCTAGCGCTGCCTTGAGGACGCAAAGCTTTGTGAAGCAGCAGGCAAAAGAATGCCGGGGTCACAGGCCAGCTCTGTGGCTCTGCTGCTGCATACTCAGGAAGGAGACCGGGAACCCTCCCCTCCTCCTGCCCCAGCTTCTGGCTGAGGTATCTGCTCTTGCAGAGAGGTTCCGTTTGTTAGACGAGTATTTATTGTAGGGATCCAATCCGTTGCTTTTTTTCCAGGATTTGTTAACTGCTTTTCAACTCTGGGATCTTTGGGTACATTAAGTTCCTGTTACATTCTTCTGTACGGGGGGAAACAGTAATTCTCACCTTGTATCACGAAAGTCCCTGAATTTATGTATTTATTAATTCTGTATCCTGAATTCTGTAATTCCTCTGGCTTTTCCATGAAAAGCTGAGATCCCAGAAGTAGAAAAATGGCTCCAGCCTCCACTTTGGTGAAAGCCTTTGTGGTAGTTGAAGAGTTTAAATTTTTAGAGAAAACGTAGCATAGCAATGGGGCAACTTCATGCCGGTGCAATGACTACTGAGTCTGTGCCAGGCCCCGGCTCAGCGCCGTCCCCGCGTGGGGGGGCAGCTGGCTGAGCAGAGCCTTTTTCTCCTTTCCGTCAGGCTGGAGGCGTGCTTGGGACGCCGGTGTCACACAGAACCACCTCCAGTTTTGGTAAAAGTAAGTGCTCTTTGTTTCACTCACTTTCGCGTCGCCGCTGGCTTGTTGGGCGACCACAATCTTAGCGTTTAATAATTTTTCCGCAGGGTTTCTCAGAAGCGTCTTTGCTTGTTGGACCTTCTGTACCTGCTTTTCAAGCTCGGGCACGCACACTAATAACCCCCCCCTCTTTTTCTCCTTGCAGACGTGAATCAGCCCTCTGTTGTAGGGAAGCTCTTTGTGGCTGAGGCAGCAGATTCATCAGATGAAGGACAGGATGATTTCTATTTTTCTGTTTCATGAACTCTGGATTTTATTAGTTCAACGCCTCTGCGCCCCTGGTGTGACGCAAGGGGGTTTGGCCACCCCCGAGGTGGTGTTCCTGTGATGTTAAGAGTTCAGTTTGGAAACCCTGACCTGCAGTGTTTTTATGTGTTTTAACACCACCCTCATCTTGCCACCGATCCAGCAACGGCTGCCTCTGCCCGGTGTACAAAGCAGCACTTTCGTGCCCGGGCTCCTCCTTTCCGTTGCCCTGTTTCTCCTGTAGGAGGGAGAAAGGTGCTCAGATACCACTTACCAGCAAGTTTTGATTCATTTTAAGATAAAATATCTTTTTGAAGTATGGCTGTACAATAAATTATTAGTGTACAGGCTGCAACTAATTGGAATTGCTTTTTAGCTTCCTCGACAGAGAGTTTAAATTTTTACATTTCCTTAATGTAATAAAAAAGGAGAAGCTTATTTTACTCACGTAGTATTTGGACTATGTGGGGGGAGAAGTGCCATTCACACGCTGACCAGCTGAACACGACTGATGGATATCGGGGCCTGCACGTGTTTTCATCCTCTCTTGATTTTAAATAGCCATGAACGGCTGATGTCAGCCTGTTGCTGGTCTGTGTCAGACCCACGCCCCTCCTGGGCCAGCCAGGTGCTTTATCGCTGTTCGAGTCCCTCACTTCTGTACGGGCCCCTTCAGGAACCTGCTCCAGGAAGGGATAAACCCGTTCCTTTGCCAGGTAGCCACGGTGTGGCAGCACCAGGCTGCAGCGGGGCGCTGGAGGGAGGCTTCCCCCGGGGTCACCTGCAGCCAAGCGGGCGGGGATGGGGAAGCAGGGGTGGTGGGGGTGGGAGAGGAGGGGAGGGGGATGTACTTGCTGCCTGGGCCCATCCATCCCTACGTCGCAGCTGTCAGCGTTCCGGGCAAGAACAAGGAACATCGGGCAATTCGCTTTTTCCCTAGCAAACATGGGTACTGATCTTGCTGCGGATGGCAAGCAACTGCCGGTAGGCTCCTTCCCCTCTGCTGCCGCCTTTCCACCCAAGGCAGAAAGCCTTCCGTTGCCAAAACGCTTCAGCCGTGGTTCTCATTAGTAAAGGAGTTGTTTTGGAATGATCAAACCAAGCAACCGAAAGGCAGCCTGCCCCGTGCCCCAAGAGGCACCGGGCAGTGGTGGCAGGGCCCCGGTGTCTGGGGATGTGGGGGCGAGCGTCGCAGACGGGCCCAGCCTCGTGCTCGGTGACAGGCAGGAGCGGCTGTACCACGCCAGAAGCCTCTGACGTTTCTGCAAGGATTTATTTACATATTTTACAGTGAATCAAAACTCAATAAAGTGCAATTAAAAGAAAACAGCCCCGGGTTCCGAAACCAAGTTTCACTCCCCTCAGCTGTGGGCAGCCGCGTTGCCTCTCCCCCTGGCGCAGAGGTTCTCGGGCAGCATCTGCACATCAAAACCGTGGTGGAGGTAGCAGTAGATCTCCTCCGCCTTCTGCGGGCTGACGTGGGCGCCGGCAGCGATGTCCCGCGGGGAGCTGCGAGAGACAAAGGGCAAACCGCCAGTGGGCAGAAGAAGAGAGCGCGAGGGACGCCAGGAGCTGCTGGCGGTCGCCTCGCTGAGAGCACACGCTGAGCAAACCGGGGAGAGGTGCAGAGAAGACAGACCGCCGTGAATGGGGAAAGGAAGAGGTAGGGCAGCGGGAGGGGTGGTGGGAGCGGAGCCCGTGTCGCTGCCCGGGCCTGCTCGGCTCGAGGGGACTGAGAAATGTGTACAGACCAGGACTGACACGGAGACAGGAAAGCGCCTTCCAGTAAGAGAAAGGATCTGGGAGCAACCACCCCAGCAGCGGGCGCCCGACGAGACAGGAGCGAAGGCAAAGTCAGGCCCCAGAGCGTTTGCCGCACATCTCTGCCGTTACCTGTTGGCCATCTTCTTCACGGAGCCAAAGTGATGGCACATATTGAGGGCAGCCACGTAGCTGAGGTTCGGAATGCTCAAGTAGAAGTTGAGCAATTCCCGTTTGTGACCCTCCACCTCCGTTGGCACGCAAATGGCGGCGTTTTTTCTTTGCTCCACCAGAGCCAGGTCTTTCAGCAAACCGGCAGTTTCCTCTTGGCAAGAGCTAAAAAGAATGCGGATGCCAGCCTGGACCAAGGCTGAGAGCACACCGTCGTAGTACTGCGTCCTCTGGAAAAACCGTGACGTTTCTCCTGCAGCGTTAAAATACAGAAAACTCAGTGAGTTTGACGTGCTAAAATTACTGTGGAAAGTCTAATATGAATCACTCGCAAAGCAAAAACGGCTCAAAGATCCCCTGCTTTGAGAACACACAACCGAAAACAAGATGAAGGAAAACGCCCCCAGGAAGGGAGGCAGGAGGGGTCACAGGAGCAGGATTTACTTGGGTATTTCAGAGGTGGGGTTCCGGAATTAACACTGAACTTGCAAATGAAATGTCATTAGGAGAGGGCTGGGAGGAACACGTGGTAAGTGACGAACAACAGGGCGGACCAAATCAGAAGAGGGTTGGTGAAAGCTACGAAAGTAAGAACGCACTGGAACGCTGTCCAACAAGAAACGGGCAGCTCTCCGGAAACAGCGTAATGAGTAAAACTGGACAAAACCAATGAAAATGAATGGTGCCTTTGCAGCGGGGTAAAAAGGCAGCTCAAACCCAATCCACTTATCTACAGCCCCTGCGGAGAAGCTACATCTTCAGTGACCAATTCTATTATTGTTTCCGTATCTGAACCATCAATAAATTAGATTTCTGTCACAAAAACAAAGCTGCATCCACAATAATTTGATTTCTATAGTGGAGTTTTATATCCCAGAACGTCTGTAATTTAACTGGAGCTGTGAGCTCTAGTTATGTCTTCTGTGAAGCAGGTGCAAGCAAGACCTCTCGGTTATTGTCTAGACGGTGCTGAGCCTTAGTAAAATTGTTTGATGGCATAATTTGGATCTCAGGATAACAGCAAATGGCTTGGCCAAATTATCTAAATTAAAGAAATAGCCTTGTTTAATCAAGTCCGGAGGCGTCTTTGAGACTCCTCTTTTCTGTGCTGCGTGACACGAGGCAGTAGGTCAAACACAGCCTTTCCAAAGTAACTCTTGGTAGGAGCACTCTTTTTGGCTTCTCTCTTTTCTTTTGCCTGCTGAGGCAGCAGCCGTTACGCGGTTTGGTCTCTACAATTCGGAGGTAACGACACGTGGGCCGGCGTGCTCAGCCTGGCTACCGCTCTCGCTGGTTCTAACCCGTGAGTTCCCCCTGTGGTTCCGCAATGCCACGCGTTAGGGCACTGCTAGAAAAAACATATTTCTCTCGAGCCGGCTATTATTTCCGTGCTGAGCGTAGGTAGGCTTGTGCTTGTTCCTTCTGTGTTGAAATCCGTCTTGAAGCTGGGTTTCTTTTGCGCCTATTAGTATGGTCAGTTAATAACGTTTGCGTTAACGTGCCTTCCCCTGCCTCAGTAACCAGTAAGCAGTGTACCCCTCTGGATCCAGTTGTGTATCTCTGCCCAGATTAAATGGCCCTCAAAAGCAAAACAAGTTTTAGTGTTCAGCTGGTGACCTTATTAATGTAATACTCCTGCAGAGACTAACGTACAGGTTTTCAATCCCCATTCCCTCCCACACGATACACGAAGCCAGCGTGGCCAGCGCAAGCCTTGGGCAGACCAGCGCGGCCCCACGGTGCCCCCGCCTGGGAACACCTACCTGTCTTAATCCTGTCCTTTTCCACGATCACGCATATTCTCTGAAACATGCTCTGCAGGTGCTGGATCCGCTGGGTGACTTTATTTCTGTTCACGGAGTTCAGTAATTCCGACAGAAATTTCCTTTCCACGGCCATGCAGTTGCTCACGATGTAATCGCTGCTGCTCAGCGAGCAAACCTGCACCTTCACGCCATGAACCGCCTTCAAGGAAGAAATCACCTCTGCTCCAGAGGAGATCTCACGGCTGTCTACCAGAATGCAGAGCGGAGGCTTTTTCTCCAGAGGGTCACGGGAGGACAGAGCCGTAGCTGAAGAGGGGTTTGCGGAAGCAGAACAAGGCGGAACTGAAGTGCTCCTACCGGTGTTCTTCAAAGAACTTCCCACCTGTAAATGTTGAAAAACCACACGGTGTTTCCAGGAGATCATGGAAGCATAAGGCCAAGAGCAATTAAAAAAAAACAACAGTTTTCAAATACTGATGTTTAACAGATACGCTTTGTTCAACCTTTTTTTTTTTTTTTAAATGCAATTAATAAAATCTTGGGGAAAAAAGGTATTTTTTGATATTGCAATTGCAAAACATTAACACTTTCAGATTAACACTTTAATCCCCGATAAACAATCTCCCAAATTAGTTGATGTAAATATTTAGCAGCTTAAATGACAAAAACAGGCAGCCTTCACTAACGAGTTCAATAAAAACTGAATACTGTAGAGGGTACAGGTCAGGCAGAGAAGTGTAAGAGATCAGGAATCCAACCTCTGGCTATGAAGGGTCTTAATTTAGGACAGTGAACAAGTATTTTATAACTACGAAACCCAAATTATCAGCGGACACTCGACTGAAATCGATCCATACTCCCCCACGACTGTCGGACTCGAGGCAGTGCCTAATCCACAATCGCTACGGATCAGCTGCTGAGACACTCCCCAAGTTATCCTGCGAGTGCCGAAGCTCCCGATGTCACAGGAGAGCGCGACGACGTGAAGCAGTACAAGCAGAACGGCCCTGCCCCTCCCCTGCCAGAAGCACGCTCGCTATTGCGGCCGTATGGCCGACAGCCCCCAAAACAACAGCGCAACAGGACAGGTTGCCGCTGCGTGGGGTTCTTTAGCAAACATGAGGTGAGAGGAATTCCTTGTTTTGAATTAACACCGACCTCAGCGGGAGCCTGGAGATCCTCCTTCCCCAAATCAGAGCTAGCGACAGCTGGTGGAAGGCGTGTGCTCCTGACCTGATGGTCTGGGTGAAAATCCAGCCTTTCAGACACCGAAGCTTTCAAGCCGAGAAGCATCTTGCTCTTACTCTCCACAGACTGATGAACACCGATGTCCCCAGCAATTGTTCTGTGCTGCGCAGAAGAGGCGGAAGGCAATGACGTGGGTGACTTCGCACTTTCCTGTTCTGCCCCGAGACAGTCTGTTTTCATGGGCTTCTCATTGCTAACACCTGTTTCTTCCCCGCTGGAATCGCTGAGGACGATAATTCGGGATGGTTTCTTCTTTTGCACTGTGCCAGAGTAGTTCTCTTCCATCCTGGCCTCGTTTAATTTTCTCCTGCGGCGAGTGAGGTAGTGTTTTCTTCCACTAGTAAAACTCTCATTATTTAGGAGATCGAAATTAACGCACACTTCCTCCTCACTAGATTCACTTTTTCTGCAAGTTTCCTCTTCCCCCTCTCCAACACAGAAACTGTCTTCTGCGTAAGTCTGGTCTTGCTCAGGAATCTGTTGGGGGGGAAAAACCAAACCCAATGAGTTACAAAACACCGTAATGATTTTGCTCCTTGGTAAACGCGCTCTGCTGCCCCGATCCATCCTACGCACAAGCACTGCGGGGCCGAGGGCCTTCTCACACCTCCCAAAGCCTCCCCTGCTGAATATGCTCTGCAGCTCCCGAGCTGCTTCCCGGGAGGGCCCTACGCACGCGTGGCTGTGTCGGGAACAAGCGTACACGCGGATGAGTCCCATGATTCATCACCAGAAAGCTTTTATTGGGACTGTGAATTGTAGCATCACAACAGAAGCGAGACTCGCTCGCTGATACGACTATCGAACAGGTTGGAATTACAGACAGGAATATCTCCGTTGTGTGTCTCCACAGAGGTGGAAGGACTCTGCACGCTTTCACTTAAAAATCAAAATGAAGCAAAAAGTCTTTGCTAGAACGTATTATTTATCAACATTAGGCTGCAAACTACACTTCAAAGGAGGATTAGAACCTAGATACGGTCACAGTCGTATTTCGCAAGGAACCCGCAGCCGGAATTTCACAAGGACGGGAGGTATTTCGTTTCATACCTGTGAGAAAATTGCCGTGTCGTTGAATTCACGATGAACCATTTTGTATCTATTGCCAAGAGCTGGACTACGCACAGATTTCAGATAAACTCTTTTCATCTCACAGTCTGGATAAAAACAAGAAGATAGAAGAGAATACAGTATTATTAAGGATATAATTTTAAATTCATTATTGTTATGTCGTGTTTTCAATATTAAGTAATTCCTTTCTAGTCTCCCAATACCCTGTATTTCACAAAATAAAAATTTGAAATTCCCAGACACCTCTGAAAATCCCAAAGCCAAGGGCTAGGCCTACCCAGCTTGCCTAGACTGGGTGTTAGGAAAAACGCCTTCCCTGCCAGAGCGGTCGGGCCCTGGCACAGGCTGCCCAGAGAGGTGGGGGAGTCACCGTCCCTGGGGGGGTTCAAACACCGTGCAGACGTGGCCCTTGGGGACATGGATTAGGAGGCCTGGGGGTGTTGGGGTGGGGGTTGGACTTGATGATCCTCAAGGTCTTTCCAACCTTAACGATTCTATGAGTCTATTCTATAGCATTTTACTGCCTACAGCCCAGTTTGCCAAGCAGGTGAGCAGGGAGAAGGGCAATGTTAACTACAGGAAACCCAAATTACTCAGTTTTCTGTGTTGCAAGTCCCCCCCAAAACAGACACAACCGATTTCACAGGCTGTATGAGAAAGGATGTGTTTACTGAAGCCCACACAGGATCTTACAGGGAACAACCCACAATTTCAGTGGAGAAAGAAAATCCTCAGTAACACCTGGGAATCTTAAATGGCAATAAGGCGATTCCATCATGCAAATATCCCAGGCAAAGACAAGGCTCATAAGCACTGGGGTAAGTAAACCATCCTGGCCAAAAACCAGCATTACCTTCTCAGCTCTGTCAGCGTCAACGCTGTGATTTTATCTTTATCATTCATATCGTTATTTCATATCATATTTTAGGTCTCTCTGTAACAGAAGACCTGAAAGATTCAGAAATTTCTACACGCAATTGAAAATCGTGTTCCTGTTCAGTCATAGGCGGGGGGGGGTCGACCCTCAGCAAGAGGCGATCTCCTGCCCCACAATCCTCGAAGAACAGGCTCCAGCCTGCCCAAAGCTATTGCACGGCAGAGGCTCCAGGGAGGAGCTTACTACATAAGAAACCCATGCGAATACAAACAGAAAACGTCCAGACAGATAACGGAAAGCCCCAGGTTTACCACAGCCGAGGAGGTTACTGCTCACTAGCTGACGCATGCTGACACGTCAGCTGACGGGTTGGCCGCGCCTATCGTACATCATTTGCTAAGCAACACCCCTTAGCTTAAAACCATCACAGCTCTCCTCATTCACCGTTTAACGCTTGCGTGACCTCTACATCATCGTTCAGGAACTGAGCGAGCGAAGAGTTCAGCTTGTCCTCTGCATCATCGCTCTCGTCGGATGAAACACCGTCTGCATCTTGCTGGGACAGCTCAGCTTCTTCATCTAAAAACTGTCTCGCTGCATTCTAGAAGTGAAAAAAATCCACACAAAATCTGAGTTAGAAGGTGGCTCCCAATTGCCTAATGTTACGTACGAGACCTCCGATTAAACCAGTTCATGGCTTCAGAACATCAGCTACTCAGACAACCACGGATATTAGGCTTCTGGCTTTGAAAAGAGAACGCATCAGAGGGAACAGAGGTAAAGAACACGCGGATCAGTGAAATACACGGCAGCACACAGACGTCTGTCCCACCAGCTCAGAAGGCGGAGGCCGGACTGCATTTCAAAGCGCTGGCCAAAGGTAACCACAGTGCGCAGCACTGTCTGCACCCAGACCAGGTAATAGTACGGGCAGAACTTACCAACCGTTGTAGCGAAGCTACCCAAAAATATCAGGTTGTTTTGTAACCTATGAATCTAGTTCTATCCATTTTATTCGCTTTCAAAAATCTGTTTTGATTTTGAAGGGCTGGATTACTCTGACCCCAAGCCCACTCGAAACTTCAGATACAGACTTCGCGCGGGTTTGCCCTTTCCTCTTTAGGATTTAGGATTGATTGTTTCATGAATTCATCACACAGTGCGACTCATTATTGAGAAAATGCTCGTCTTTCAGGGAAGATGAGGCACTTCACATGTGAGCTGCAGCCCAGGAGACACGATAACAACCCTGATACTGAGTTCCCTCGAAAACAGACAACAGAACATTCACAACAAAGTACATGGAAACAAAACAAATTAATTCAGAGAGATGTTTTGTCAGAGATACTTTATATTAAGGTAACCTTCACTTATCATTTCAGCTATAAAGTACTAAAGTAAAAGATGGGGGGGGGGGGGGAAAACCTCAAAACCCATTATGCCTCCCAATTACTCCAAAAGAATGATTTGTTTGCCTTCAAAATACCTTGTATTAAAAGCACAATGCTGTAAATTTCACTTTGGTGCATGAAAGACTACGGCAGCTTGTGCTACAATAAGTGACATCGCTGATTTTCATACTTTCCTAAGTCTTTTAATTATTTGCTTACACCAATTAGTAAGCCTGAATGACAGACATTATTAATAGTTCCTTTCTAGAACAGTTTTGATTATTCTGAAACACACTGGAGGTCACCTGTTTACAGGAAAGAGCTCTCGATGCTATTGCCAATTAGTCTTAATCCTTCTTACTTGCAAAGGACCATGGAGAGGACAAACCCTGCGGTGTGAAAAGCACCGAGACACCAGAAACTGACAGTCAAGAGCCTGGTCACGCTTGGGAAACAGTAAGTTACCAGGTTCTTAAATTATTTACTGAATCTTTGAATTCAGCACCAGTGGCTGTTTTGGTCACCTTGGGCTTCTCACAGACTCCGTTAAGCTAACGGCAGAGCTCGGCTGCACTTACAGCTCCGTTCCCTGCACTTCTGACACAACACCCTAACTGGCGGTGGACTCACCAGAATAATTATAATGTCTTGGATCTGCTGTGGATCTGGAATTCTGACATGTTCATCACCATGAATGTTTAGGTAAGATGATACATGAAGGCAGAGTAGAACTTCCTAAGCATACAGGGGACACACTCTCTTTCCATGAGCCTTTTGGTCTCACATCAAAAAAGTGTTTAAATAAAATTGAAACCTCTTTTTTTCATCTACTTAGTTCTTTGTATTCCAGAACATAAAATACTGAGGCTATAGGGAAGTGTCCATAATGAAGATTATCTTTGAAACAGTAATTTCTGCCTGGTGGAACCACATCCGTGTGTATTTAAGAGCTTTTCAACTTGCTATGAATGTATGGTTCTGGCCCCTCGTCCTCTCCTGCATCCATCCCTGCAGTGGCAGACTGAAGTGTGAAATACTAAGTTCTGATTTAAGCTTTGGGGTCGAGGGACCATTGCTGTTGTAAGATGTTCAAAGCTGACACCGTTGGAGCAGGCGATAAATCCATACGATCAAATGCCCTAACGGTGTAAGTTCTGCACAAGTACCTGAGCTTCCTGAGTCTGACTAAGCTTTGAGTATCTCCTACGTGTAATGTAAATCGTTAGTTTGCTTCAGACCATGACTATGCAGGGCCCTGCAGCTTCCTCTGAAAGCCAGGCAATGGACCTGAGGGTTAAGGTCATTATCCAGTCTTCTGAGATTTCATCTCAAGGGTTTGCAACAGACTTGTGCGAAACTGCTATGAGCCTCGACCCTCCTAAATGATGTCTTAAAAACAAACACCTGCCCAGCTGCATGGCTACTATAATACAGTTATATTGCGAGACCCTACAAAGGACATAAAATAGACAGAAGCCCCGTTTTTCAGGCCATAAAATACACACGAGCTCCAGAACGAGTGACTCAACGACACAGTAAATTTTCATCCTAAGTATGTGAAACGAGTGCTCAGCATTTCTGGCATTTTCATTTGTTTTTAAAGATTTAAATACAGGCACATTAGAAAATATTTTAAGTTCATTCCTGCAGTTTGAACAGAAAGCAGAATCTCAGTGCCTTGCTGTCTCTTTTTTTGTGTGTTTTTGTTCGGTACCACGTGCCGCCTGTGTTGAAGGAAGCATTCTTCCGCACTAGGGTTTGCCACGGTGCAAACGTGCGCTGCCACACACACACACCCCTCCCCAAAGCACAGCCACGACCTCTGCTGCAGCTCCAGTGCAAACGGCTCCGAATGCGGCCTTCAGCGCACTGAGAGGCACGGAACGTCACGTACCTCGTACGTAAAACTGCTCTTGACCTTTTGGCGCTTCGTACTTCTCGGCTGTTTCTGGTTACAGGGTGCCGAGCTGCTCTTCGTGGTCCTGCTTGAGTTGTTGTGAAAATCCGCGCTGTCATCACTGGACACGTCAGACTAGAGGGACACGTCACAAACACGCCAATAAATAAGACTGAAGCAAGCAATACTTTAATTACACAGTCATCCTTCAACATCTGGGGGTTTTAAGCAATACCTGATTATTTGTGACTGATTTGCTACGGCAAAATAATACAATGACGCTAATCATCTTATTGAATACAAAAGGAACGAGGAAATGTTATTTGGGAGAAAAATCAAGTCAAATGTGACATGAACTTTTGTTTTTCATTCAAAGCTTTGTGAAGAAAAGGTTATTTTACTGCCTTTCACAGAGGGAGAGGCTCGGCTCTCCTGCCTGTAACAATAATTCACAGCCAGACAAGTACAAAGTCATCTTTGGAGACCTCAGGAAAGAACTGAAGGAAAGCAACTACATTCTAATATGCCTTAGGTCAGCTGGAATAAGATATTTTTAATAAGAACACTTGCCTACTGCCTTGATCAAGGGTAAATGTTTAAACATGTACTCCATAAACGAGCTTGCATTATCTCCCTTCGGCCTCACCAAAGCACGTACTAACCATGTTAAGTGGGTGTCGACGTTTTCTGATGGCACGAATCGGCGACTCAAAATCACTCTCGCTCAGAACCTGTGTAAACAGAAATAAGTGTAATTGCAAAGAGGATTTTTGTTTCGGTGTTTGTCATTTTGCTTCTCTTGTCTTCCTCTCCCCCCGCTCCCCTTTTTTCCAAGACTCACACCAGGAGACTCCAAAACATTCTTTTTTTTCCTGTTTTTTCTCTGGAAAACAATCTCTTCTTCACTCTCACTGCTGGTTCCTGCAGAAAAAGTAGTAAACAACATTCACAAGAAAATGCATTGTTCACAACACAATATTGCTATAACTGAGCAATCAAAATCTGTCTCTTTCATAGAAGTACCTCCAAAGGAGATTACTTATTGATCTATGTGGCAAATATTGTTCTCTTTAGCCTTGTTAATCAAAATAAATAATCTCCAGCTGAGATGTACAATAAATCCTACCTCCCTGGAGAGTCTCTGCAGGGAAGCGATTACCCCAGGCAGTACAGATTCAGAAAAAGGGAGGTGAAAAATGAAACCAAGAGAAGAAGCCCTGAAAAGTTGAGGAAGAGTTACTCTTCTGGAAGCATTCTGTAATACAGATCCCTCTGGGTGCACTGAAACAAAACCAGAACTCGCTGGAAACTCCTCTTTCCAATTCCTTTTCAAACAAGTGCAGCCTTTTTTGTTTTTACAAAGGACTGCCTTGAGGAAAGACATGCTATTCCTTCACGTTCTGCACGACGAAGCTCCAGTGCTGACAGAGACCCTGCCTGGGTGCAACAGGCACGCCACCTCTGGTAACATCCTTCCTACCCCAAAGCAGGCTCGACACTAACCGCAGCTACCGCATTCTGGCGCATTTTTAACTCTGTTCTAAAGGAGTATGGCAGGAGCGGGCGGGATGGAGAGTTGGCTCTGGCTAAATCACTCAAAGGTTTGAACTTCTTTAAGGAAAAGCACAAAATTCCCAAACGTTCCACTTCTAAAATAACATCATTAAACCCCAATAACTATCATTTCAACAGCACACACTCTCCGGGGAGGTTTTCAAGACCTGACAGGACAAGGCCCCTAAACAATCTGATCCAGGTTCAGTGTTAACCCTGCAATTCTAAAACAGCATTTTGTTTCCTTTTGTAGTTTTGGTTTTGGTCTGGGTTTTTTCTTTGTTTGGTTTTGGTTTTTTTTTTTATAAAATAGATTACAATTTTTGAATTCAGCAAACTAACGTATCAGTTTGAAGATATCATGATTCGGGAAGAAAGGTATCATTCAACAGTCAATCACCTTTGGAAAATAGGATGACTATCGCACAAATTCAAAGAGAAGGAAAAAAAGACTCTTTAAGCACCAAAGGGACTGTTTACGCTTTGTTTCAATGTTTAAGGACAGTAACAAAACCATCCAGAAAAACTCAATGTGCCCTACAAATCAGAGCGAGCGCTAGTAAGCCCGAATTATTCTGCAAGTAATTCAGGGTTATTCAGAGATAAACACAACAAAGGGTGTGAATATGACCCATAAGTGACCTATGAGTGAAGAATGACCGTCATTTATATACTGGCAATATTTGAATATGAATTTTTTTTTATGGTATATTGATCCTAAAGCAGAAAAAGAAAAAGGGAGAGAGAAGGGAGAAAATAAAAAACTAGAACGGAGCCTACAAACAGCCACTATTTTTAAGACAATCCAGGTTTGTGCTGAGGTTATAATCAGCAAATTATGCAACTAAACTGAAAGAAATCCACCAGCAGAGTTTCTGCTCCTCGGGAACAATGACAGGAAAATATGAAGGCACAGATTCAGGGACTGAAGTGCAACAGATCCATAGGATTATGAGTTAGGCACTGAGAGGATTAAGAAAGGCCTTTAAAGGCAGCTATAGCTCACACAGTTGTGTCTCTCACGGTTGCACTGTTAGCACTTGTGAAGAGATACGAGAGGTTTAATTCCAAGTACTTCCTCCAATGTGCACGTGCATGCATCCGCCTCAAATGGCTGAGCTCGTACGCAGGGTTGAGGCTCTGGAAAGCCTCCCCATTCAGCCAGCTTCTAGTATTCTAACCATTATTCCCATTCACCCTTCCCACCTAAGTCATAAAACCAAATTGAGGATCGAACAGATACTGGATTCTACGTTATTTATTTAAACACGAAGGTATTAACTGACTGTACCGCTGAAATCCCTACCTTCAGCAGGAAACACACGTGAACTACGAAGGTTGGAGTCTTCCAGGTTTTCAGTTCTTCCTAAAGGGGAATCGAGCGCATCCATGGCTGAACTCCCAAA
Source organism: Phalacrocorax carbo (assembly GCF_963921805.1). Classification (NCBI taxonomy): domain Eukaryota; kingdom Metazoa; phylum Chordata; class Aves; order Suliformes; family Phalacrocoracidae; genus Phalacrocorax; species Phalacrocorax carbo. Next base: position 38,034,767 of record NC_087521.1, read on the forward strand.
GTTCTGCCTATGTGGGCTTGTCTTGTCTTCAGCTGCAAGAGGCGCCTCTGGAATTTGCTCCCTGGTGCTAGAGGAGATATTCACAGGAATTCTTTTGACAGCTTCAATATTGTTAAACTTTCTACTTGTTGGGGTAGAAAGTGCAGAAGCCAAAGCTTCAGGTGATCCAATTCCTGTTGTCCTGTCTCCCGACTTCAAGAAAGGCACTGCAGTGGTAGCATCCTCAGCTCCTTCTCTATCATTCTTGCTCCTACTCTGGAACGGCAAAGGTATGGAAATGTCTCTCCTCTCCAGATTTCGGCAATCCCGTCGTGGTGACGTTTCAACTCTGGAGCTATTCAGTAATTTTTTTTTATCGTCAATGGATTTAACATCTGCATGACTCCCTGAGGCACCATTTAATTCTCTGGTATTACTAGTACTTAGAGCTTCTTCAAAGATTTCATTCTCGCACTCTTCAATGGAAAATCCCAGATCGAAGTTAACAGAAAACAGTTCTTGAGAACAGTCATAAAGATCATCATCATCCAGAAAGTGCTCAGTCACACTAATATCACCTGACGTTTCTGCGGTTGTGGCTTTACCGCTCGTTGGCTGCTCCTTGCAGGCTTTGTCAGCGTTCACGCAGCGCACCTCGGAGGGAGCCCACTCGGAGCCTCGCTCTGCAACTGGCCGAACACCACTCTCACCTGAAAAACTTCCATTACTTGTGTCATAAATGTGGTCATCTTCAAACAAATGTACACTCTTCTCTTCATCGATTATCACATTTTTCTTGTTCACGTCAAGATCTTTATCTTCTCGAACAAAATACCTATTTGAAGGGTTATTTGTCAGAGCGTGATTTATTGTTGGAGTCTGCTTTTGAATTTCAGTGAATTCTTCATTCTCAAACAGACTATCAAAGCTCTCGTTCCAGTGAAGTTCCTCCTTGGCTTTAACAACAGCCGTCTCGGAAGATGGTACAGTTTTTGGAAAATGGGTACTTGCAGAAGCACACAAGTCGCTGGTGACTTTCGGTTCAGGGTTTTCAAAGAGCAGCAGTGAACGATCGACTTCTGAGGACTCAGGAAAGACCTTGTCCTGCAGCCTTTCTGAATAATGACCAGAAATAGCTTTTTGAAAAGGACATATTGTTTCTTCATTTCTCATCACGTTTTCAAAATCATGAAGTTTATTCAAAGAGGGAGGAGATTGTGATAGAAGCCTTTTCGCATCGGAAAGCATTTGTTTTAACGAAGAAGGCTCCTCGGATGGTCTCACAAGCGCAAATGAATCCACGTATGATTCAGGAAGATAAAATAAGTCAGAGGACACAGGTGACTTCTCATCCGTGAAGCTACTATAACCTGAATCTGCGTGGTTTGTCCCCAGTGACTTATGAGCTTTATCTACAGTTTTGTATTCCTTTATTGCTGTACTTTCATGAATTAGAGTACTTTCACTGTTGTCACAGAGGTCAATGAATTCATTTAGGTCAAATGTCACCTCTAGTTCCTCATCCTTTTCACTGCCCTGGTCAGAATTTTCAACCAGAGCAAGCCTTTTTGCTGAGTAAGAGGCCGAAGTATTACTATCTGTAGGCAACACGGGCACTTCCAAATTTAATCCAGAAGTTCTTTTGTGAGTCTTTGTTATTTTAAACGTGGAAGAGAATTCGCTCCCATTATCACTCGTATCAGGTAAAAATGGTTTTACTTTTGATCTGTGCGCCATGCCTTTTCTAGATGAGCATGCTTGCTGATCAGATGTGGAGTTGGTCATGGAAAGATGACTTTTATTCCTTTGAACATTAATGTCTTCAATTCGTAAGTGGGGCTTAACCTCCAGTTCATAGCTGCACTCTCCCTGGTGACAAACAGAGTGGCATATTGACTGTAAGTACATACAGACGTACAAGGACCTGACGTAATGATAACTAAAACAAGTGACAAAGATTTTCATACTCCTAAAGGTTATTAGAAAGGGGTGGGGGAAAAAAAAACCAAAAGGAAAGTGCTTTGCATTTAAAGTCAGAACTTTCAAACAAAAAGTTCGCTGGCAGCTTAACTGCAACTCCATGCGCGGGTAGTCAAGCCTGAATGTTCTAGAAAGACCAAGAGACACCATGCATAAATAAAGGTGGCATTTAACAGAGCAAGAAATGCGCAGTGTTCTGCACCGAGCAGCTGTGCTGTGGAGTTAAGATGCAGTTCTCGGAATATTAACGGCAAGCAACTTCCCTTAGCTAATAAAATGTGCAGGGCATTATGTCCTCAGACGGGCTAGGGCTTACAGGCTGTGGTTGTGGGAGGACTAGCAAATTGGGAAAGGTGCTGAGAGCAGAAGAAACCCTTATTCAAGCACAAGCGAGCCTAGAGTTCTCTGTTCTCTTTGTACTGTTGTTTGTAATTTGGCTGTTGCCATTGATGACACATTAAGAACTTCTCACGTACTCTGAACTTATTTTTTTTTCACGGATGCTTATTAATCTTCTGTTCAAAAAGGCACTGACCTAGGCAACCAACTCTTTTCAAAATACACTTGAAAAAAAGCATGATAGACTTTGACATCACTCCCAGTTAGGTATCCATACAAGGGCCGCCTGGATGGAAAAGCTATTTATTTATTGTCCTTCTCACTCTCCATTTTAAATTAAGATTTGAAAATCTTAATGCAATCTCCCAAAGGAACAGTAAGGGTCAAATGAGGCTCTGAAAGCAATGGTTTGAAACACTTGTTCAAAGTCTAAACTTGTTTGGCTAATAAAAATGAGGATGTAAGATCTAAACAGAAGGTACAATTATTTGGCAGTTCAGTCAGATGAATCCCTAGGCTTATTAATCCTGAACTTAAACGATGTACCTTTATACGTTACCTGCTTCCTATACAAGTAACATTCTCCAAAAGCCTTACCAGATACAAGTAGGAAAAAATTAAGGTCCTCATAATCCTAACCTCCTGAACCCTCCTCATTGTCCCACAGGAATACTACTAGAGCAGTTCTACTTCAGCTTGTGCTAGCCATACCGATATTCGCTGTTCAAGCTCCAACAACATCTGCATCTTCCAGTAGCATTTCGCAGCCCCCCATCCTCCTCTAGCTCTGCACAAGCACAAGCTAGACCCTTCACTCCCTGTCATATGTACCCAGGCAATGCGCGGACTCTTCTCCCACGGGCATAACCCCTGCTCTTCCTTCATAGAGAACACGCCTTCTCATTTCTTCAACATCTGGTCTCAGGGTAATTGAGTTGCTCAGGAAGTTTCCAGAGCTGTTCTAACCAATGGCACCGTGACACCAACATCTTGACAAAACCGGGACCCCCGGGACCACCGAGGCGTCTCCCCAAAGGAGGCTGTTAAGCAGTTGGAGTTTCCACAGATGGTACCCCTGGAGCTGCTGTTAAACAACCTTTTACTGCTAGGCTCCCTACGGGAGCCAGAGGAGTCAACCATGGAAAACCAGGTTTGAAAACCCCCCTGGAAAGTCATTCTACCCCGTTACACAAGGCAGAAATAACCATACCTAAAAGTACTGCTGCCTGGCTTGTCTAAATGGATTCCTGAAACAGGATTCGAAGCCGTCTTCCATGCATCTGAAGACGGATCACATCCTGACACAGTTTTGGATCCTCTCTGGTTGCAGTAGATAAAGCAGACTGTCCAGTATTAATATTTTTTCGCTCTCAGTAATAACAATAACAACATCATCATCATCAACGTTATCAGTATTTAGGTTTTACCACTGATTTCATACACATGCCACAGGAAGGATGATATGCAGAATAAATAAGGAAGAATCTGTGTACAGGCTGTTTTGGGGTGGGGGCGCAGCTGGTTACAAGCCCTGTTCCCAACGGTGATACACCCGTGTCAGTAAAAACCTATGCAGTTTCTATACGGTCAGCACAGCAGGGCAGTAGAGCAGGGGGAGGAGGTTCAATTGCCAGAGATCCAGCTCTAAAGGGCCGTGAGACTCCTACTCCATTTCTCACTACGGAAGATGTTGCTCAGCTGCTACACCTTTGCCTAGGCTTAGGCTATCCATTTATAAACATATCCAAAGAAGCTAAGATTAGGATTTTTTTAAAAAGAGATCTCCAAGGAGCTCCCCAGCCTATACAGGCTGATTTATAAGAAGTCTTAATACCAAATACTGAAGAAAACAATTACTATGAAAGGGCTAAAAGATAATTTTGATATGTGTAGATTCTAAATAATTAGTTTCCCCTCAAGCTCAATCAAAACACAAAATCAAGCTACGGAAGTCTTTGTAGGAAATCAAAGAGCAGTAACAAACAACAATCAACACGACCTGGTCCAATTAACTTTGCAAATGTCACCTGAGGAGATTAAACCTTTGGTTGACAAGGTAACGGCGTCGATAATGATATGTTTAGATTTATGTAAGTAACAAGTGGATACTACGCAATTGCATAATACGTCAATTAAAGTACGAAGCATTGTAAGAACAGAACCTATGTTAAATGGATTAACGATGGATTAGCTGCCAAACCACTAAGCCTTATTGAAACAGAAGTAGGTGATGCTCTTGCCCGCCCAACACACATTTAAGAGGTGCCAGTGCAGATCGTTCTTGGCCCTAGATTGTTCTGCACTTTTTAAGTAACCCAGAGTAAAGCAACGCAAAACTAATCAAACCTGCAGGAAAAGATGAGGGTTCTGAGTAAGTAAAAGGATAATTCAAATCACAACTGGACCAGAGAGCGAGCAGATAAGAGCAAATCATTTACATTTTCCTATGGCCAGACACGCAGTTGTATGTTTAGGAGAGTAAGGGGTAACAGAACCGTAGCACGTCGTCCAAAGGTACATAATCTCTTGCTTACATACCTCAGGAACTAGGTGGTGGCAAATGTGGTGCCATCGTTTAACGGTCAGGGAGGAAGCTAATACGTTGCTACCCTTATATGTCCATACTGCATAAGTTAGTAGACGATATAGCAGATAATAAAAGTACTGGATGAGTCTTCTTCAAAAGTGTCAATATTGCTTTTGAAAACAATCAGACCTTACAAACCCGTTAGATTTCTTTGAAGAGACCAACAAGCAAAACCACGGAGGTGCCGCCACGCCTACCACCCTCCCAGCTTTCTGAAAGGCTTGCAAAAAGTCCCTACCAAAATCCTGAAATAATCAGAGAAGGCAAATTAGGGAAATTTCTCACACGGATAAGTCATTGGGTACAGGACAGAAAACAGGAGCGAGGAGTTGTTACAGTGAAGAACTTCATTAGGCCACTGCATACGCCCATGATTCTGGTCTAACCTGGGGGGACGGGGGAAGTCTAGCAGAATTTAGCATCTAGGGCAAACTTTAGTAACCTAATTTCAGGCTTACATGGAGTTATGTAACTGCTCTACTTCAACTCAGCCGTTGGAAATACTTTCTCCCAAACAAAATACTTTCTTCCGGTGAATCTAGTTAATACTGATGGAGTGAAAGGACAGAATTATCAGTATCACATTTTAGCTCGAACGTGTACAACTTGTAAAATCTAAAATTACCTGATCAGCTCTTCTATAACCTAGCGAGCTCCAGTGTGTACCAGCTACTCAGTAAATAGGTCATGCAGGAGTAGAAAAACAGGCATCGCTCGTATATTATTGTACTAAATCAATGACCTTGCTTAGAATTACTGATTCAGTTTAAAAAGCAATAGGGTTTTTTAATATAGACAATAAAAAGGAAAAAGTAAACTTTCAATATTAAAATTTTCACTTCTAATATATAAATATATGTATATATACACAAATACACACACCCTCTTTTCTAGCATTTAAATTTAAGGCATTTAATATAAAAATTAAAATTAACCTCTCTCTCCTCATAAGCTGCTTTGGATGTACATTTTCTAAGGAGATCCAGGTATCTGCCAAAACCCTGGTAATTTTGCTACTTAAAAATGAAAGGGTAAGTGTGTGAACAGGTACAGTATAGATTCTAACAATTATAACGTCTTTAATCGAAAGCTTGGTTGAAACGGAGGCAAAAGCAGCAGAAGCAACTGCCATTGAAGTCTTTTCTGACCCAAAGCAGAACCTATTTTCAGACCTGGTTTTTTGGTTACATCTAGGGAAGAAAGGCTTTGGGGTTTTCAGCCTTCATACTGAGTATGAATAAATCCCACGGAGTCAACACCGCCAATACCGTTCGTCACATGGGTATTTTTTCTGGTTAACTTACAGTTTAGCATGAATATTAACAAAAAAAATCAAGCAGTAAAGCTGCTGGTTTTCACAGAGTATTTTGCATGAGCAGGTAGAGCAGATATCAAAGCAGCATATTCCAACCTATTCGAATGTCAAGTGGTTACAATTTTTTCCTTGTAGGCAATCAGTTGATCCCTTAATACTCAGGGGAAAAACCCTTGTGTTTGCCCCCACATGTGATCCTCAACACACGGAAGACACCTTTTCTTGTATTCTGGACAACAAAATGCAATGCCTCAAATGCTCTCAGCTGTGACCGTCCTCCCCCACACCCCACAAACACTTCTTAAGGTTTACTGATATCACCTAGGCTATAATTATTGCTTTTAATATGTTGGATATGTTAACACACACTCGCTGAGGAAGCTAAACTGCCCTTCAATCACAATGGAAGACTTCTGGAGGATAGAGAAATCAAAGTGAGCAGTGCTTCTCCAGCTCCTCCCATCCCTGCCATTCAGGAATCCTGCTCACCTGCTTGACAAACTGGGCTGTAGGCAGTAAAATCTTATAGAATAGACTCATTAAGGTTGGAAAAGATCCCTAGGATCAGCAAGTCCAACAGTCAACCCAACACCCCCAGGCCTCCTAAACCATGCCCTGAAGTGCCACGTCTACACATCTTTCAAATACCCCCAGGGACGGTGACTCCCCCCCCTCTCTGGGCAGCCTGTGCCAGGGCCTGACTGCTCTGGCAGGGAAGGCATTTTTCCTAATACCCAATCTAAAAATAATGTCCCTCTCTGAAATGGTTTAACATACAACTGTGTACTCTACAGTACTTACTAGTGCCCAGTGATGAGACTGAAGCACAAGAATGCAAGAGGACAAGTACCCACAGCTGTCAGACAAAGGCTGCTTTAACCCAGTGTGTTGCATCTGGCCAAGAATTGAGAAAAGTACAGAAATCAAGAAATTATAGAGTGCTTTTTCCCCAAAACACGTCCACATGCTCACCTAGGCTCCGTAATGTCAGCTGACACTGGCTAATTATGTCTATACCAATGACCTTAATGGCAGTGGACGAACTTTTGCTAGACACAAGATATGGGCATATGACAGATTTTGACTATCATGTAATTTTTTTGTCTTTATTTTATATTCCTTTCCTGATGATTTCTGAAATGCTAATCCCTTTTTTGAGTAACAGTGTTCGTTAAACTAATGTTTACACAAAAGTAGCCAAAACAACCCCTTCCTGGCTACGGCAGCTTTCTCCTTCATTCAACTTTGAACTTGTACAGAATTTATTCAGCAACTTTTTAGATCTTGCTCACAGGCTAATTCTTTAGGAAATTTTGTAATTCTTTACGGCCATCTTTTATCACCAAAAATCATTTTTTACTTTATCGCTTCTCCAAACCATTTACAAAAAGGTTAAACAATGTTGATGGTTGTGTGATTTCACTGCTAACCTCCCTGCCATGTGAGTACAGGCCAGGAGCTGGTTAATGAACAGGATGATGAACCCCTCCTATTCCGCGGTTGCTCAGGTTCCAGGAGAGACTCTAAGGGAAGCAACACCATCAAAACCTTTTTTTGGAAGTTCAAGTATATTATATCAGATGACCCTTAAAAATATATTTAGGTGATTCATGAAAGAAGCCTGAGGGACACAGAAACCACAATTTCCCTCTACAAAAGCTGTGATATTTCTCTTCCTAACAATGACACATTACTGATGTATCTACTAAATCTATCGCTTTTTTGCTCTCAGGCAGCCTGTCTGGAACGAATCACAAACCCTCTCTCCTGCAGCCACCCAACACCGTTGTTCAAAACCCAAGTCAGTGCCTGACGCCTCCTGCTCCTGCGACACCCAGGCTGATCTCAGCGGCTGGGAAGTCTGGAAGTTACCATCCGCTCCTGCTTAGTAGCAATTGGCTACCGGTCATTTATCTGCTTGTACTTACTTTGCTGATACTCTAATCTGAGAGGGTGTTTGGCTCTACAGCAAACACAGCTACACAATACAAACACTCAAAAGATCCCTAAAAAGGAAGATTTATTAGCAGAATACAGGGTATGTACCCAAGCAATTATGGGAACAGGTATCATTAAAGAGGCTACAGAGGCAAGAGTGAATGTTCAAGAACATCTGAAGTGTCAGAAAACAATCTGTGGTTTAGTAACTGCTTATTTTATAAAGCTTTCTGGCCAGAAGCGATAGCTAGTTGGTATTAGAGGTGCCTGACCTGGTCACCACAGACTGTTCTGTTATCGGACACCACAGATGGATAGGCTAAAGGCGACATTTGACTCCCTTAGCCGGGGATGTCCCCTTGCTAAGCGCTGTAGGAATATACAGGGGGAGTGGGGAAACCTACCACACTACGGGGAGACCCACAGCAATGGCCTGGACACCGATAAGTCATTTCCAGGAAAACATGCATAGCAAAACCCCCCTGAATCCCAGCGGCCGTAGTAATTTCCTAAGCTAGTTTCCATGCCAACATTAAAAACACGAGCAGTCACATGTGTATTCAAGCAGATAGCAGGACTGTTGCTTTGAAAAGCAGTTTTTCAACTACAGTAGCAGTTCAGTGTTCTAAATAAATGTGATTATATTGCACTAAACTTTGTCATCAGTGCATTATCATAGTATTAAAAATAAAGTTAAAGTATTATCCCCTCTCAAAACACAGATAGTAACTTCAAAGACATTTGGGTTTAGACCAAAAGATACTTAGCTCCTGCATGAGTTCCAAGACTATACAAATGGGCTGTCAGTTTACACTTGGCACACTTACTGTAAAAGTTTTGCCAAATCACTATTCTGCAAGAGCTTAAGCAACAACCAACCAATTATTCACGCACCTAAATATTTTGACTGTTTGAGAAAAACAGCATACAAGTATTCTAAATCCAGAAACCTACAAAGCTACGAAGATGCTCAGGGGGCTGGAGCATCTCCCTTGTGAGGAAAGGCTGAGAGACCTGGGTCTGTTCAGCCTGGAGAAGAGAAGGCTGAGGGGGGATCTCATCAGTGCGTATAAATACCTGAAGGGCGGGTGTCAGGGGGATGGGGCCGGGCTCTTTTCAGCGGTGCCCAACGCCAGGCCAAGGGGCCACGGGCACAAGCTGGAACACGGGAAGTTCCCCCTGAACATGAGGACAAACCCCTTCCCTGTGCGGGTGCCAGAGCAGGGGCACAGGCTGCCCAGAGAGGCTGTGGGGTCCCTTCCCTGGGGACATTCACCCCCCGCCTGGACGCGGCCCTGTGCCCCTGCTCTGGGGGTGCCTGCTCACGCAGGGGTGGGACGGGGTGAGCTCCAGAGGGCCCTGCCAGCCCCTGCCTTTCTGGGATTCTGTGAACCTAAATGCAATGTTACTGCACACACCCCTAAACCAATAAAATAATGATGGAACGAACCCAACAGAAGTTGGCAACAGGCAGAATCGATACGTGCTCTCCTTCTCCACCGAGAGCAGGGAGGGAGATCAGGAGTGCATACATGAGCGCATACGTTAGTGATACAGCCCCACAGAAGGCGGGCAGCTGCGTACAATGGTGTTGCAGATACCGTACCACAGTCCGCACGAGACGTTTCTCTTGCCCGCAGATTTAAGCTGGCAACCCTATATTAACACATGCTTGATACTGGTTTTGGTTGCAAAATTATGGCACATTTTCAAAAAACTGAGATCATTTAACTTTGGTGGAAAGAATATTTTTGGCTGGTATGCCTGGACGTGTGGCACAAGGGCTACAGGAGGCTTTAACACAGCGCTGTACCAGAACACTGAGTCACCCCTAAACACAGCAGATACGCTATCTCAAATTAACACAGCTAAGCCCTTGCAGGTGCCACACACAATCTGCTCAATCCCCTTGTCCCTTTCACATGGCTGACACCCCAAAATCCTTTGCCTAATCGCTCTTACTTCTCCGTTCTCACTGTGAGCACAAAACCCCACAGGATCATTAAAACAGAAAGCAATTAAAGGCCCGAGCAATCTAAAGCAGGTCTCAATTAGCGTTCGGACACAAATCGTTTGGCAACAAGATCAGAAGAATCAATACGACACAAAGAAACTATTTTAATTGGAGAGCTGACATTTTTGGTCCTGTGGGCTCTCCCTGGCAGCCTTGCCGTCCAAGAACAAAACAAACATCCTTCCACCTTCACGCTAGGACGTGTGTTCCCGTCGGGTTTTTCTGGAATAACGAACAAGCTGGGCGCCTCTGCGCAGCTTTCTTTCGAGAATCCCAAGATAGAGTATTTGCTTGATTTTCTCAAGTTCTTATGGGTTTTTTTCTTAGATAGATTATTTGCTTTGATATCTTTTAGCTTAAGCCAGATTCGGTGCCCAGGCAATAAATACTGTCCCACGGCTCAACCCAGCAGTTCCACAGAGGCGTTATAGTCTGCTTGTCATAAAATACTGTAACCTGAACGTCATGTGCTGTCTTAAATTATTTGTTGCTGGCTGGGGAAGAAGTTTTGCCACACCTCAGATCAGGAATTTAACCTGAGACATACTGTTGGCAAGGAGGGTCTAAAAAACCAAAGAAATAAATGTCATTGTCCTTATGTGAACAATTTTTCAACTTTGAATTCAGTGACTCCTGGAAAAAAGCCACAGCTTGCTGGAAACACCGTGTTTTCCCCCCAGAATATGTCCGATTTAAAAATTCAAAATCAGGGAAAGCCTTTTCAGGTCCTTTGGAATTTTAGGGTACCCTGGGAGCATTTTCCCTGCTGTCAGGCATGTCATCCCATGAACCCTTCGAGGCAACCTAAGACAGGTGAGAAATGGCAGGTGATTTCAGTGGCAGTTGTTCCAGGTTCACCTCCTGAACGCTGCCACCCAAGGTGTTCGGTATCAGAGATGACCTGAGTGAAAAAGAGAGACAACCCTTCTAATGGGAGTCTTTGGGTTTTCTTTTGCCTTTCTAGGGCGAATCCTTGTTCTGACCACAGCTCATGTTGCCCGCTTTGAAGTGGGAAATAGACGCTCCCACATTTGACAATGTTACAACTTTTTAAAAGTCATTAAGAATTGCCTACCTCCCGAAAAAAAACGCACTTCTGTATCTCCTGTCACTTACCCTCAGAAACTCGGACAAGTATCATTTCACTGAAAATGATTGCTTGGCCCTGACCTTGTTTCCAAACAGCACAGTTTAATTTTCAAAAACGCTTAAAAGCTATTGAATTATTTTGCATAAGGACAACATGATTTGTTACCGTGTCACACAAAAAATCCCTGCTCAGAGCTAGGAGCAAATCCAATCCCATCTGCCCAGTTCTTGTTGCTGTAGCGAAAAAGCTACAGGCATTAAAGGCTTTTCTGCAGTGGATGTGCCTGTCGCAGGGTTCGTATCTGGGATTTCTTTTTCTTTTTTATTTTCTTTTCATTGTGCCAACATCTTTAAGGTTTTAAGAGCATATACATACAGTTTCACATACAAACACTTTCATATACAAACACTTTCACTTCGTCTATTTAAAAATATCTAAACCTTTTAACTGACTTTTTAAATGTATTATGCAAAACACAACTGCATAGGAGGTTTCTTGGAATCACTGAATGCGTACAAGAAAGGAAAGCTACACGTCAGGGAATTCCTGAGCTTTCTTCCGTAAGAGAAAAGAAAATGCCCATAAAGAAGACACAAATACCTCCTGAGCTGGCTTGTATTAAGTCATTACTAATCTCTGAATGAGATTCTTCCCAATAAATAATTAGTTTCATCAGAAACTTCCAGATCATTTGGTTATTCATAGTAAATTAGTGAATTGCCTGTCTTTATATTTTATCCCTCGGTAAGAAAATAATCAGAACTGTGGTTTGAAGTTCAATATCTTAGCTATTTAAGGAAGTGGCTTTGACTTGTACTTGTCTTAAACCCCTCTGCTATTAAGATCCGTAAATTAACGTCAGACAGATTAGCAGCGGTATATTTGGCCATGGAACATTTAGAGGAGGAACCTGGATGCACAGTACATACATGCAAAGCCTTTGAATCGCTGCTAAAACAATTACTGTTTCCATCCACTCATTTTCATACAAGACTAACCTTTTAGGTAGATTTTTTTACAAGCTTTATTTCTGCCAAAGGTGAATTTCCCAGAGGCTGGAGTAATATCCCTTTACCCTACTGTTCAATAATAGCTCTTCCTACACTTTCATCTTAACACTAAGGTAAAGCAAAACTTCTCAAAGTTGAAACTTGCCATAGAAACAATCTTCACCAGGAAAGCCCAGGCCGAAGTACTCTGTAAAACATCGAGCTTGAATTCAGACTCTCCCAATCTGTGCGCTATATATTGAGCACGGGTAACGCGTCGGGGGATGCGTTAATCCAGCCGCGCACAAGCACGCCACGCTAACGCAGGAGGCGGCAGCGGCCCCGTGCCTGGACTGCCCGTGCCTTGAGCAAGCACAACGCATCCAAGGGGTCCCCCTGTGAATCGGAGCAGGATATTAAATGGGATTAAATTCAAATCTGGCAGAGAAAAGCATGATTTTAAAGCTCACGGTTTTCCCAATCATACGCCGAACTGAACTGCTCAGGAAAACACAGTGGTGAAAAACACACGGGGCCGGTGACGTCCAGTCCTGCACGTGCAAACCCAGGCGGCTCTTTCAGCCCGTGGGATTTGTCCCCCACAGCTGCTCGTACCCACACAGCAGCAGCCAGGAACACAGCCAAGACATATCCACCTACGTAAACACGCCTTAGTAGGCATGCAGAAATTTAAAACGTTGCCTACAAATCTCTAAATTTAATTCATTTTGCTCTACTTTTGCATTTTTTAATTTAGAATTTTCTTCTAAAAACAAGCACTCTTCAATTAAAAAAAGAACTCGGCGGAGTAGTTACTACCAAAGTAAAACATCCGCACTTCCCCGTAAGTCTGGGCTATGGGCAACATGGCAAAATCAGTCCCTGGCAAAGCCTTCTTAATTTTTTAAAGATCCTGACATGAACAATTTTATATGCAATAGCGTTGAGAATACTATATCATAAGGAAAATCTAAATGTGTGCAATTGGAACGCTACATTAATGTTTTATTTATTCCAATTTTAAGTTTAAAGTACAAACTTCAATTCAAACCAGTAAGAAACCTGTCAAGCTTCCCAGAGAATACCCCAAGAATCATGCAGAATGCTTCGGGATAAAGAATTCAAGACTGCCTTTCATGAAGATGTAACCAGCTTAATGGGCAGAAGTGCAGTGGATGTTGGTTACCCTGACTTCAGCAAAGATCCTGACAAACCCCATAGCTGAGCTCGTGAGATATGGTTTGAAGTGGACTATGATGGTGGGTGGAAAATGGGCTGGATAACCATGATTAAAGTGTTCTGATAACTGGTATGAAGTCCAGCCAGCGGCTAGCTGCTGGGAGTGCTTCTCAGAGGTTTTCAGTGTTTAACACTTTTTTATTACTGACCTTCACTACAGTACAGAGTGCACGTTTGGTAAGTTTGCAGATGATAGCAGGGAAGGGGAAGCCGGTGACAAGCTTGAGGGCAGGGCTGCTGTTCAGACGGTCCTCAACAGGATGACAGAAACCTCAGGACAGAGAAACAGGACAGCAGTGTGCCCCTGTGGCAACAAAGACGATCGCACCCAGGCTCCATTAGCAAGATTGGTAGCCAGCAGGGCAAGGGAACCATGGAATCATAGAATCATTAAGGTTGGAAAAGACCTCTAGGATCATCAAGTCCAACCATCAACCCAACACCACCATGACTCTAAATCATGCCCCCAAGTGCCACATCTACACGTTTTTGGAGCACCCCCAGGGATGGTGACTCCCCCACCTCTCTGGGCAGCCTCTTCCAATGCCACTTCCACTCCCTCAGTAAAGACATTTCTCCTAATATCCATCTAAACCTGCCCTGACGCAGCTTGAGGCCGTTCCCTCTCGCCCTGTCACTGGTGACTCGGGAGCAGAGACCGACCCCCCCCTCACTCCAGCCCCTCTCAGGCAGCTGCAGAGAGCGAGAAGGGCTCCCCTCAGCCCCCCCTTCTCCAGGCTAAACCCCACCAGCCCCCTCAGCCACCCCCCAGCACACTTGTGGTCCAGACCCTGCCCCAGCCCCGCTGCCCTTCTCTGGACACGCTCCAGCCCCTCAAGGCCCTTCTTGTCCCGAGGGGCCCAAACCTGAGCCCAGCACTCGAGGTGGGGCCTCCCCAGGGCCGAGCACAGGGGCCCCATCCCTGCCTGGCTCCTGCTGGCCACACCAGTGCTGACACAAGCCCGGGGGCTGGTGGCCTCCTTGGCCACCCGGGCACTGCTGGCTCATGCCCAGCCGGCTGTCAGCCAGCACCCCCAGGGCCTTCTCCGCCGGGCACTTCCCAGCCCCTCTGCCCCAGGCCTGGAGCGTTGCCTGGGGTTGAAGTGATTATTCACTCATGGGAAGTGATTTTTGTCCTCTGTTCATCCTCTGAGAGACCACATGTGGAGTGCTTAGTCCAGTTCTGGGCCCCCAGTACAAAAAAAGTCTCAGACTGGATCAAGCCCAGCAGAGGCGGCCAAAACTGTCACAGAGCTGGAGCACAAGGATGTACAAGGGAACACCAAGGGAACTCTCTCCAGCCTGAAGAGGGGGATCTTATTACCATCTTTATCTAATGTAAGAGCACAGGGAAGACAGAGCCAGACTCCCTCGAGGTATGCCGAGGCCAGAGTTAATGGGCACAACATGTAACAAGGGAAATTCCAATTAGACATTAGGAGAAATTTTTTCACCACGAGGGTGGGGCGATCCGATGCTGAGCCAGGGGCCCGCTGAAGCTGTGGGATTCCAGCCCTGGGGATCCCAAAGGCTTGACTGGTCAAGGACCTGAGGCACCTGGTCCACACGGCCCTGGATTGGACCAGAGAGCTCCACAGCTCCAAACCAAAGTGCTCCATGGTAACAGCGATAGCCCTCAAAGCAGCTCTCATAACAGAGATACAGAAATGGTTTAGAACAGAGATATTTTTTAAAAATGTTATACCGAAAGGTTCTTTGGTCTGATTTACTGTGTAATCACACCCATTTTTCTCTGTATGCGTTTTCTGGTTCACCAGCATTGAAGCTGTAGGAAGACTGAATAACAACAAGACCAGTAATAACGGGGAAACAAACCCACCTCCCCACACTCACGCATGCTCTCCTGTTAGCAATATGGGCGATAGCTCTCTTGTGAACTGCAGGGCAGCAAGCTTTTGCCGGTGTAATCCACCTGATGAGTAAGGACTGCCGCAGCACAGCGACTGCTCCAAGGTGATGCTGCTGTACAGACAACATTCATCAGTCACTTCCCTTCCCTTTGGGGAATGTCAGTGGGAACATATCCTGTTGTGGGAAGACTATCAGTGCCTTTCGGGGAAGTCAAGGACTTAAGAAAATATTAATAAAACTCACGTACAAGAAACCACTGTCAGTGCTGACAAAATAGATTAAGACTCATTGCATCTCTGCTTTTTGTGAAAGAGTTACGGTGAAGCTTTGATGTTCTTGAACCTTGACAATTTGGTTTAGATATAAGAAAGAGGCCAACAATCACTGAAGTCTGAAAACTGGGAGTCAGTGCCGATTACAGCTTCTGCCTTTTCAGCCTTGTCAGACATGGTCAGAGTTACTGCTAGTGCTTTGTTTTCCCCTAGAAGAATTTAACAGGGTGGAGTGACGTGTCATGTTGTAACCTCTCACATTCAGCGGAGTCATTAGAAGGCGTTTTTCAGCACGCCAGTGACATCCAGTTACAATTTGTCCTCTAACTGATAAGAAAGTTCAGTGTCTCCACCTATGACTAGTTAAGACAGATCAGAGGAAGCTGGCTGGAAATCAATCCAGGTAATGCCTGAAACTTTGAGCTGGGAGGCAGCTGAATGAGGTAACAAGCAGTCCCACCCTTCTGAGTGCAAGAGCATTACCTACAGCGTATCATGATTAAGCTGATGTTTAGCTGTTAAATTAGAAATAGTGAAAGCCACCTGTTTATCACTTGTTATTGATTAATAGCTGTATCCTGGCCTTTCCGATGCAGATGTCCCAGCATTTTCCAAGACTCTGCAGACTTTCTGCAATGTGCTGTATGCAGGACTGCTCTTAGGTACCTGGGGAGAGAGCTCGTGTGCTACGACGGCACATGGCAGCGTGATTTCTGAGTAGAGCTTGGCACAGAGAGTGCAGCACCACAGAGCCTGCCCATGCAGGATGGCCATCAACAGAGCTAAGCGGAACGTAACACAACGACCACGATGTAAGAAGTCAGTTTTGGTCCTGCCTGTTGAAGGGACACCCTCTCTGTCCAGCAGTGGTAGAGGGCAGAGGTAGGTGAGCTGGGCTGTCTCGTTCCCATGACGGACATTAGACAGACCTCCCTCTCTAAGTTCTGTAAAAGCTTGCTCGTGAAAGCAAGCATTTGATACTCTGCTTTGCTTTTGATTTTTGGCACCAGCTACGGCAGAGTTTGGGGGAGAAGACTGGAGACTCGCTTGGTGACTCACAGATTTGCTCTGTAAATTACTTCAAGGGTGCCAGATGTTGGCTTAGCACCTACAACTTTGAAGGCGCCTGGGAACCTGAACAGACTTCTGGTAGCAATACACTTGCACAGAAGTCACAAATACCTCAAGTGCCCAATCTGGTGGTAGGGAGGGAAGTCCTCAATTAGAAGAGTGATTCTAAAATTTTTAACCATTTCTTTAACTTCCTTCAGCTCTCTATCCCTGAACTCTCCCCAGAGTTCTCTCTCTGGCAGCATGTTCTTGACCCTAGCTTGGGAACACCGAGTCTCAAAGAAGTCAAGAATGCCATTGTTCTGAGATGAAGTGGAGCAGCTTATCTTAGCTCTGAAATCTATTTACAAATTTCCATTAATACACTTTCCTAGCGAGGAGTACAACTACAATGTCTCTATTCTCTTCCTTGATTAGTCTAGTTATTCAGGAAACTCTGGCAGCTTAGCAACAGATTCTGATGACCTAGAAAACTTCAACACACTAAAAAGCAGTATCTGTGCAACACAGGAGAGCTAAACTGGAGGAAAAGATGGCATGGTGAACAACTGAAGTCTTCAGGTACTGTCAACACATCTACCTCTGCACACATTTTCTTGTGCGTGCCTTTCCTTATAAAGGCGTATCTGCTATTCATGGCTGTTAGGCAACAAAATTCTCAACTCCCAAATGGTTTTCATCCATGTTTGACTGCTCTCCTCTTATCCTTTAATTCTTAGGGGGTTTTTAATTAAAGCTTTCATGGAAAACAAGCCAAAAAGCCTCAAAACACAACCATCTTAAAACACACAATACATTACTGCATCATTTGTATGGAATCCTCTTAATGTACATACATGATACAAAATTATTTCCAATTCCTGTTACACTCTGGAATAGTTCTAACATCGCTTTTGGTGACTTTGCTCCTTGACATATACAATTCTTGTATTTACAGTCTTTTTGTAAAAAAAATGATACTTGGATCCATTAAAACAACGATTTGGAGGGGGTCTGTTTAGGGAAATACTAGCTATTTTTAAACAACTTCTGTGGAAAAGATTAAGAACTACAGAACAGGAGTAGGAGACATTTTGGAATAAAACTAAATATACATTATCCATTTCACAATGCCTAACTTAGCCCACGCAAACACTGCCCCACTTTTTGTTTCAGCTGAGCAGATAGAACTAGAGCACTCGTTATTTTTTTAAATATTCAACTGTCCATTAAATCCTCGCGCATCTTTACAGCCAGCCCAACGCAAACACCTTACCTGTTCATGTCTCATCAGTTCTATCATTTCCATAACACTGATAAAATGGTAGCAACGATCTGAGTGATCAACCATGGATGTAGGAAAAGGACGATTCTGCCAAATTCTCCATTCAGACAAGGAGAGTTCACGAGTTGCTTTCTCTTCATGCTTCTGCAGATTGAAAGTAAGATTGGCAAGGAGGTCTTAAGCAAGAAATTGTTCAGCAAAACTAACATCTACTTTTCTGCCAGGGACAATAACTCTTCCGAAAGTAGAGAAGTCTCTAAACATTATCACAAAGGTTTAATTCTGGTCCAAAATAAAAACAATTCCGTGCTTTGTGTTGTCATGACTTTTCGTGGAAGACAGGTTGGTTTAAGTGGTGAAATGGCACAAAAGCTCCTAGTTTTTTCCTCCGAATCAAAAAAGAGCCTGTAAAACTTGAGGTTTTCTTTCAGCAACACTTTTATAGTTATATAAATGAGGGAATGAAAAAGTGTGGATATGATACATGAATACAGCATCCTGCACGGAATTCTTCAAAACAGGAACAGAACATATTGGATACTGAAGGACTTTCAAATGTATTTTTAATTTACAGATCTAACCTCAAAGACCTATTTCAAACACCTAATTCCTTAATTCTTAACCTCAAAAACCTACATATAATTTGCAGAACCGCATTTTTAATATAGACCTCCTTCAAATTCATAGCTGACTTTGTTACTTAGAGTATCCTTTAGGCTTCGTGTCAAAGGAAACATCACATTGAGGTTAAACTCACTGATATTTCTTCCAGGTTTTCTAAGGTTTCAAACTGAATCTGAGGCAATACTGGTTCCTTTACTCCATCGCTTTCCTTAATCCTGTAAAGTCTGTCCCATATTTCAAATTCCTCAGGTGACAGAGACCAATTCTCATGACGGTGCATTTGCTTTTGGCCTATGGGGGAAAAAACAATAACAGGGAAAATGTTACCTACTTAAGAAAAGGATACAGAGGATAAAAAGAACTTTGTATGATACCAGCCAAAAGAAAAAATACCTCCTCTGCGCCACAAGCAAAACCAGATACAGAGAATCTTGTGTGAGAAACAAGTAACGAAATAGTGTTGTATGCGTTATAATTACGGATACATCTATGTATTAAACGATCGTCTGGGGGAAGGCATCATATAAACAGAGATATAGATAGGCAGATATAAATAGATATACGTTATATCAAACACGTAGAGGCTCTGAAGACAGTATAGGAAACAGGGAAAGCATATGGACTGAATTCTAAGCGTGTGTCTCGGAGACCTCGGGGAACAAACTGCAAAGTAAAGCTTTATTTTGTTTTTTTTAAAGTTACTCTTTAAATACTGGAAAGCAACATTAATTTGTTACGACAAAAATATTTGCTAGTTATTCTTTGAATCAATCTCCTCTATTAAGGACATGCAGATGAATAAGAGGGCAGAAAGAAAAGGTACTATGAAAATTCCCCAGGGAACAGGGAAATAAGAGAGCGGCTCGTGCCTTCCTACTGCACGGGTACTGTCAGGACAAGAAAGCTGAATTTCAGGAACTGAAGTAGCTGTGCATAAACACAGCCTTGATTAACGGTTTTTTTCAAAGAAAATAAACACCGAAACCAGCAGTCTTCTGTAGTATTTCCAGTTTTCTGAGAACCGCTCGAGAAGGTAATGTGCATTATCACGCATGTTTAGTTCAAATAGGAGATGAACTCGGGAAATTTATCAGCCATCCAAAGGCCTTGCCACACTATATTAAAAGGCTATGGGCGACTGGAAAGGCATAAAAACCCCACAAAGGTCTAAGGACTAAAGTATGTTTTAGAAAAAGACAGTAAAAGAAGATTGCATCGTTAAGATAAAAACAGCAATTAAAGAAATAACGTGAAATTGTAAAATCAAACGAAAACGCAGCTATAGACAACTCAAAATTGATACAATCTGAAAAGGGGGAGTAGAGGAATTGTGAAGAACCAGGAGAAGAATTAACAGAATGAGATTTCATCTAGACAAATGCGTTGCAAAAAGAAAAACAACAGAAATCACTGGTAGCTTAAAATGACATTCAGCTACCAGGGGCAGCAGGGAAGGGGAAAAGCACATTTTAATGCACCTTAGCTATTTTTTGCCACGACTGTTGTGGTTTCGTACCTCTCAGAGCAGGGAGATTGGCAGAGAACTTGCAAAGGTTCTAACATTAGAGATGATCATCCAGATCTTACAGCACTTGCACCTTTTCAGTTATCTTGTGCGATCGTTATTCTCATTTTATAAAGTAAAAAAAGATGAGCATAAAAAACATGAGCTGTCACCAAAGATATATGCTCAGAGATTTTTTTCTCCAATGAGCCTGAGCCATTTTAAGCGCAAAACTATTCTTTCTTAATGCTTTTTGGTTTTACTGCACTTACTAATATGCTACTCGGTTTTCGCAAACTCCTTAAAATAAATAAAGAAAAACAAAACAGAGAGAGAGAAAATAATCTCAAATTAGAAGAAATAATGTAAGAGGACTGCCAAGTAATGGGATTTTTGCTCTCGTTGCTGTACTTTTTGAAGAAAAGCTCGTACAACTTCTTCATACAACTGAAGAACACAGTTAGTGAAGGGGCAAGACAAGAGTAATGTGTCGTTCTGGTACCGACAAACACAAAATTTATGAAGGAGGTTCTGAAGTGGAAGGATAGCGTAAAATTAATAGAAATTTAATCAAATTAAGAAGAACAAGAAATATTTCATTTTAACTAGAAAAGGAGAATGCTTGAAACTACTGTGATACTTCTGCCCGTGGTACTTGAGTTTCTGTGCACGTGTATTTTTCCATGGGCAAACGTGAAGGTCGACTGAACCTCAAGAACAAATGAAGAGAGCATAAGGAAGGACGTACACAGCGTATTCATTACTGCTAGCTTTTTCCAATTTCTAATGTAGAAAGGAGCACTGAAATAAGGAGAGGAGAAAATGCAAAAAATAAAGAGCTTTCTCTTCCTTTTGAGATTTATCTTGAACATCATTAAAACCAGAAACAGCCACTTGCTTCAAACAGTAATGAGGGGGACTTCAGCACAAAGCTGGTACTCAATAATTTGCACTCATGTAACACTTGTTTGCGAGACGGGCAGTCAGTCGTGCTCATCTTCGGCGACTGATGGGCCTCCACGCACACCGTGTACTTCAATTGTGGCAGCTGCTAACCTACTTCACACAAAAGGAACCTGGTAATTACCGCCTTTGAAGTGCTATTCCCTCAGCAGGAAAGATGTTCAGCATATTATCTTCTTTATGCACTTACTGCCTCTCATTTCTATTTCCTAGGACAGACTTACAAATATTCTAAAATGATTATTTTAATTCCATGTTTTCTCTGCTTATTTTCTTGCAAGTTGTGCCTGTTTGCTCCATCCTTGGTCTTCCTCACACTGGCCGCCATCGGGGTTGTGCACAAAGGCCAGAGAAGCATCCCCTACAGAAGGCTCCAGAGGCACAAGGGGAAACGTCATGACCAGGAGCATCATCGCAGCCGTGCCACAGCTGTGTCTGCAGCACACACGTACTTACAAGGAGCCTGGGCTGAGGAGGGCATGTACAGATCGATTTATCAATACTAATTCTTCTCCGTTATGCTTCCACCCTGGAAAAGGGGAGATAGCATGAACTGGTTTGGAGGCCAAAGGGGAAGCTGAATTTTCCTGCGTGATTTTGTAGCTTGCTTCCTCTTTCTATGGTCAGCCTTTTGTTTGCCCTGGGTGGTGTCTGGAAAGAGATCAGATGTTGATTTTTATAGTAAGAACTTTTGTGACCAGAAGCATTTGAACGCCACTAACTCTAAAGTCTAACTACTCAGATACTGAAATATGAAGTTTCCCAGAGCTTTTCAGAGTTCTTCTTTCCAGAAGTCACTATTGGCCTTTACAGAAAGCACTTAACCAAAGAGATCGCGCATGACAATTTCCAAGTATTTACAAAGCTTGGTTCTTTCTTCTCCTCTTACAATTATGTTCAGTTTACTGAGCATTTCAGTGCCGTGTAACTGCATCAGCTGAAGAGCTGTTTCTCTTTATAGATTCATTTTCCTCCAAGGGTGTGTGCAATTCATAAATACCCTACCCCTGATTTCCCCTTTTCCTCCCTCAAAATCATTTTGTTTTCAAGCACTTCAGTTTTATTGTCACTTACAAAGGCATAAGACATACTTTTCTTGTATTAATGAAAACATGAAGCCTAACCGTAAAAGCTCAAAACCAGATTTGGTATAGAATTATCACTAAACGTTTAAGTGGCAATCATGCCCCCTGACAGAGGTATATCGGAAGTCTTCAGAAGACGTCATTAACATTTGCCTCTTCTGTTTGTAGCTGGAGTTTCTGACCTTCTGTCATTGACTCCATGAGAAGCTCTATGGAGAAAGATGAAGCCAACGTCTGATTTGAAGTACGGCTATTTCAGGACAGAACTGATTCGAGGATGCTAAAGGCAAAGGATGAGGAATCAAAGCAGCAGTCAGCACAGTATCACAGTCGAAAGGCTACAGTGGACAGAAATTACACTTTTGCTAGACCCAAAACTCATGTGAGCACGCAGTTTTGATATGCTGTAATATAACAACATGAGATAGCAGCTTATGCAGTGCTTAGAAAAACACCATAATCCTCTTACCAGTGACACAGGAAAAGAGAGCAGATTTGTGCTGGAGGGAACTAGTTCTTCGCTCTTTGGAAAGCATTCTTGAATTGCTTGGTTCGTATTTTTCAGCAGTAATAAACATTTTATGCAACTCTGGATTTACGCCTTCTGGAATCATACGTGGGCTGTGCTGGTAGAAATGAAGTGCTTTGTTTCCTGAAATAGCTTTGTGGATGTTCCTTTTGTTAGACTGGCTTTGATTGTAAGTCTGTAAAAGAGAGGAAAATCATATGTTGTTGGACTGTTTTTCCACATGACTTGATCAAAAGCAAAAGAACACCTAAGTGTCTGCGGGGTTTCTCATTATTTCCAGTTCTGTCACCAAGATGCTTTTTGGTTTTGTTAATTTTTTTTCTTCCCCAAACACAACTAGAACAAAATATGATGCAAGGCCCCAAGAGCCAACCATTTTCCCTGCTCTGTGAATAGCGCCTGTTAGTTCCACATAACTGCTGGTGCAAGGTCTTGAACTGCAAGTCCAAGACTTCCAGTACGCGTCACGTTATGGCAACCGAAGCAGAGAGAGCGAAGGAACTGAAGGACAGGGATGAAAACAAAAAAGCAATAAGGTTGTACTGAGAATCTGATAAGGAATACTTTAAATCATAGCTACTAAGTTCATTTTTTCCCCCTTTTTAAAAGAGCTTCCATACTAAAATATCTAAGTCAAATTAAATTTTAATTATCATTGTTTTGTGCCTAGGTAAAACATTCAAAGCAAATATACCAAAAAGGAAGAAAGTACCAAAGAACAGTGATTGTTCTTTAGGTTGCAAACAATGCAAAATATAAAACAACATACAGCTTTTTATGCTCTATAAATAGATCAGAGGTAGGCACAGCACCTGAGAGGAAAAGAAACAGCCCTTACCTGAGGGAATTTATGATCTGCAATAGATACAGGGATGGTGTAAATTAGATTACATCAGAAACAAAGAAAGGAGGTCAAGAAAAAAAAAAAAAGGCATAAGAGTGTTTGTTAATGCCATACATGCTCCGAGTCCTTTTAATTACACTCCATTTTTATTGTGCAACAGAGAAACCAATACAAAGATGGAGAAACTAAGGAAAGAAACTGGTCCCTCTCTCTGACCATTTCTGGTCCTAATACTCTTCTCCTAGCCTCCGTTACAGGTCACGGATGGGGGCAGCGTGCCCAGGCAGGCAGACTACGTGCTCTGAGTGTGACAGTGTGGCAGCTATGCTCTTTGGAGAGGGACGATCTTTGGAAGCCAGGATTAGAGGAGACGGACACAAAAGGTGCTCTCTGAATAAAGCCGAAAGCAGTTAACCGCTAGCACTACTGCACCATCCCTCAGGCAATCTAATAAATATCTTTGAATCCTAGAACGGGTAAAAAAGTCTCCTTGGAAGGGGGGGGAGAAATTGTATTACCAAATTCATTGCTTAACAGAATTGCTACTTTGCCGTTGCTGAGACCATGTGTTTCTTTTCGCTTTGTTTCACAGAGAGCATAAACTCGGCCTGACAGGAGCCTGAGAGGCTGAGAGCTGCCCCGTGCCCTTCTCTTTGTATCGGTGTAAATCTGCAGCCAACAGCCCCCGTCCAGGCCGATGCACACGCAGCTCAGCTGTCAAAAGACATTAGAAAACCCAAATCAAAACACGGTGCATCTTGGAATACGGCCGAACTAGGAAGGCAGAAGATTCGTAAGCCGGGGAACGCGGGGCATCACCAGGGTGCAGGCGGGTTACGTGCGCTGCATCGCTGAGCCGCAGCGCGCTTCCACGAGGGGCATCGGAACCGGGCGGGGAAACACGTGGGGAGGAGAGGGCTGGAACGGAGCGACACACACTTCTGCAACGGGAATTCCTGCCAAACGTCAAACCGCCAGACCTGCGCTTTCCAATTTTTCCCCCGTAAAATTTATTCGAAAGCTTTATAATTGACTTGAAGTGGTTTGATTTTTTATAAAAAAAGAAAAACAAATTCCCATGAATTAATATGAGACCATTAACTACTTGGCTGCAAGTTACGTGATTGAGACATTACTTGCACTAACAGATCTGGAAGGAGACTCAATCAAAAAACCTAATCAAGCCAAACAAAAAATCCAAGCAAAAACAAACAAAGCTGATACTGTTCAGCAATTAAATTTATTTCATGATCTCAAAAGAAAAGAAATTATATAAAATTACTACTCTACATGGGGAGAGGTTCTGCATCAAAGATCTCTGAGAAAATCTGAAGAACCCAGTAATCCAACTGCTTAAGGGAAACTCCAAGGAGTCTAAGGGACCATTATAATATCCCATTACAGAGCAGAGCTTTCAGTAGTAATCAGTCTTCATAAGCAGCACGAGAAAATAGCTACTTACAAACACCATTCACTTTTATCATTTTTAACTCTCATCCCTTCAAAGCAGCTTTTTTTTCCTCAGGCAGGATTCTTTGGACACTCGTTTAGAATTAAATCCCTGCTACCTACAAATCTAAACCAGAGGCACAGCATCGACTGGAATAAATGAAATAACGGCAAGACTCTGAAATTTTGGGTTTACAATTAGCTGACACAGATCTCAGACTTCTCTGTCAGGAAACCTGACCCAACCCAGAACCAACCTCACTAGTAAACAAGAACAGGAAAGAACAAAATCCATTTTCAGGCAGAACAGTGGGGTACACCCTAAAACCAGCTTGCATTCCAGCAGGGACTGCACGATGAAACTGTAGAGATGTAGGTTCATATTACTCTGCAACTAATCTCACCAACGAGCAACGTCAACAGGGATTGCCCTGCCTCCTCCTACCCAGACCCTGCCCCGCCAGCTTCCTTGGATCAGACCTAGCAGTCGCGCAGCTGTGGGATGACGCGGGGCAGTGTGCTGGTACGGCTGAAGATCGGTTCTACCGGCTCACAACTCAGGGCTTAGATTTCCACTGGTACATTAGCTTCCCAAGGGGAAGCCTGCACTCAGAGACAATTAATTATACTCTGAGTTGAGTGCTGAGGTTCAGGAATTTAGCAAAAGTAGATTTCCACTTAAGCTGATCTCTTCAGGCCTCACACGCAAGTGTGCTACAGCTAAGTACTTGTCTGAAAGCGCAGTGTCGTCAGCAGTTCAGAGCGAGACGCTTCCAGTCCTCCTGTGCTCAGAGCTCCATCCCTCTCTCTTCCGCACGCTGTTCTGTACCCTTGGCAAAACCCCTGTATTTTCTGTGTCTCAGTTTATCATTTACAAAAAGTGTTATTAAGAACAAAGGCTTGAAGCCCTTCGTGTCGAGAAAGTGCACGTATTTTCAGAATAATGTGGACTTCGCTTTCCTGTAGGGACAGATAAAAGGTCCCTAGGAGTGCTCAGGATTGCTGTGATTTTAATGCATGGTATATAGTTTCCTGGAACAGACTAAACAAGTCGCTGTGTTTTCCCAGGAGAAGAAAGGGACACACTTACCCGTTCCTCCCGCCCTTCGGCGAGGATGACAACGATCCTGCCTTGCCGCCTGCGCCCCGTTCGGCCCATCCTCTGCACGAGGCGAACTGGACTTTTCTGAGCGTCAAAGCAGATGATGAGATCAACTTCTCCAATGTCTAAGCCTTCTTCCCCAACACAGGTAGAGACCAGAGTGTTATACCCACCTTCACGAAAGCGTTTTACCACCTGAATAAACGATTAAAATTAGATTTAACAGGTTAGCCAGAAAGGCCCTTATACACAACTCTGCAGTTCTTCTGTGTTCAGACAGAAGTTGAAAAAATTAATTTGTATTCGATAACTACAAAACTTAGCCTTTCTGAATTCATCAGCTACTGCCTCGGGATCAAATACCACATGCTAATGTCATCAACATGTCAACTCTCCAAGTCTAAAATAAAAGAAAAAAGCACACCTTATTCTGATTCCAAACAGGGAATTCTTCTAAAACTGATCTTCCCAACTTTGCAGTTAAATATTTTTGGGGGTTTGGGGTTTGTTTTTGGTTTTTATAAACTTTGCTAGATCAAAGTTTAAGGGCATATCTTTTTTTTTTTCTACCTACAAAAAAACCCAAACAAACCTCCATAGCAAGTACTGGAATATTTATCCAGAATTTCAAATATATAACAGTTAGCAGTTGTTAATATAATGTAAATCTATAAAATATTTCTACTTACACATTCTGCCAGTGAGTATAATTTGGGATACTCTGAAAGCAATTAAACTACATCAGAATTGACTAATGATGCTTTAAAGTTCAGTCACCACCATACAATATGCATCGATACTCACGTAGTTATTTACACAATTAATACTCTCTATCGCTATTTCCTAATACAAGTCTCTTCTTTACCTCAAGCTGTTCCTTCTGCGTGAAGCCTTTTGTGCTCTTCCCTGTGGAGTGGCCAACAAACGTCATCACTCTAACGACCGGGCTGAGCCGGGAAAGCATTTCTGCAATTTCTTGCACGCTGTCTCGGAACGATGAGAAGATCATCACTCTGGTATCCACAGCCTCCACAGATGTGCCTTCAGCCGTGACTTGATCTGTTTAATTGTAAAAAGCCAGGAAAGCATTTTTATGGATGATTTAAAAATAATTTTAAAAAAAAAACAACTAAGGGCAGGTCATCCCTCAAGCTACACATTCACAGCTCACATCTCTCTTACTGGGAAGACTCTGTTCAAGTATCCTGCATTCTGATTTTTGCAAAGAAGTTTTCTTTAAAATAAATTTCACGTTAAAAAAAAAATCTAAGTAAATAAATAAAAAATTAAACAACAGTAGAGAAAACTGACAACTAGGAGCCTGTCAGCCTATTTAGACCAGCCTCCCAGAAAATGCTGAGATACATCTGCTGAACAATTCCTCTTTGGAACCAAAGCAGTATTCGAGATTTGGAGAATTTACACCAACTATGGTGAGAAAGTCTTGTATCTGAGGTGCCATTACTAACGTTACTTTGAAAAGCTCCGGTCTGATGGCAAGTGGCTTGAAGTAAAGTCTTAGATGCCTTCTTCCAAAGAGCCTACAGTGTGACTTTTAAATCTGCTACTTAAATGCCCTGAGTTAGATGCAGTTGGCAGCATGCAGCAATAAAAACCACTGCTACCACTACTCTCGGATACAGCACGGTGGAGTAAGAGATGTACATCAGCTTTCTGTGATTTACTACAGAACGTTGTCTCTGCTTCCACCGCTTCGGATCCTCATGACAGCAGAAATGTGCAAAAACTTCCCTTAATACCATAATCTCTTGCTTCTGAATGATCTCTCATCGCAACCGGTTTTATCTCTCACTTCAATAGCAAAGGTAACTTTTCCGCTTTTCAAAGAAAAGGGAAAAATAGTTGCATTGATACGCGGTTTCTTAGTGAGGCGCCTTTGACCAAAACCACGTTTCTTATGTTATACCATCACGGATTTTGTCTTCTGGGTACTCAACTATTTTTTTATCTTCTTTTGTTTCTTTTTTTTTTTTTCTGTTACACATATCGGGTATCTGCTTTCATGAGCACGAGCAAAAGCTATCTGAGCAACACGCAAGTCTTGAACAGCCAGCTGCTGTTTATCCAGTCCAAACACTAAAACAACATGCCTGTTACTGCACGCTACAAAGTAAAAACGTAGTATGTTAAAAAAGAGAATCTCTCAAAGGATATAATGGATTACTGCAATCGGCACCGCCTGCATGCATTACCTAGACAAAACAGCCCTCAGATGAAACCAAATAGATTTCCAGGATAAAGATCTCCTTTTTTACACAATTCTCCACAAAACACCTTTAGACCTCGCTAAAAGAAAAGTTAGACAAGGAATTAAAATTCTCAATGAATGTGTAAAAAGATGTTTCCCCGAACACACAAGAAGAGTCACTTGGTGCTTGACAACAGTTTTGTGCTACACCTGCAATCCCAGTATCAAGCTGTTTCTTGAAGTGAAAGCATGAAGTGTAACAGTGCGTGTGTATCTCTTTCTGACCAACTATCAGAAATTCCATTTTAGTTTTAAGGTGTGCGTATCTACATGCAGAAATGCTTTCGGCAGCCTAAGTCAGAAAGGAGAAGCTGAAGCTAACCATTTTCCCCATTTCTTTTTAAAATGAGCCTTGAATTCCCAGACAGACTATGAGGATGGCAGCCTCTGGTCAAAACAAATTTTACTCTTGCAGCTGACAGCCAAGGAGGTGAGACAAGACGACCTCCAGAGGTCCCCTCCAACTAGTCTCAATTATTCTATGATATTCTACCACACTGTTTCAGTAACTTGCGGGCGATCTGGGAGGTCATCTGTCAAGTACAAATGCCAGTCCCCAGTGAAGGCCTAGAAATTAAATGGTGACTACGATTCAATATTTTCAGCTAGAAACCAGACAATTGCAACCCTGATATAATGTGACCTGCGTAATTTGCCATCCTCAGCTGACTGACAAGCTGTATATTTCAGAATAAGTGCAGGTTGGATATATCTTACTTACACGAGTCCATATTATTGTCCTGCACTAACTTTATTCTGAACATTATTTTATATCTATTTTAGCATATTCTTATGACTTGAATAGCAATAATGCTCAGTAGCATCTATCCCTGTACTGTACAAGATGCTATACTGCTGCCATTACCTCCCTGACCTTATCCAAAACCAGACCTAGAATATTCAAGACATTAGCAGCCCATAATCAAACTGACAAGTAATCCAGGTATGGAAGATCAGCTGGGAGAAGCTCATTATGCTGAACCCACATTTCTCATGGGCTGGCCGGAACGTTACCTTGCACTCACCCGAATTGCTGGTAAGTGCGTCTCCCAAAGCGGAGGCAACAGCTTCGTGGTCAGCAAGCTCCAACTTAACCTGGCTGGTCACTAGTTAGAAATGGTTCAGAGTCTGCACAGGTGATTTGGCACTACTCCCACGAGCCCTCACAGGACAGCTTTCATTTCAAGTGGAGGAAAAAGAGCTCGTGATCTTCCTGATATGGCTAATGACTTAGGTGATTAATACTCGTCCTTTTCTGCCTCAGATACAGGGCTTTTCAAGGAAATGCTTTGCAGAAGTGATTATTCGTTTTAAAAATTACACTGGCGTGAACACAGTAAGCTAGATTCAGAGTAGTTCGGAAACACACAATTGGAACAAAGCAGAGGTACATTCAGGGTTTTGTTTGCTTCTGGTTTTTTTTTCCCCTACAGCTACTACACACTTGCATGAGTTCCCCAAACAAACGCTGAATGTATTTTCCACCACCCTCATAATGGTTTAGGCTTTTATTTCAGAGCCTTCTGATGGAGCAAAGATACGTGCGCTAATGTTTGGAATCTTAATAAGCACTCAAGTTTTTATTGACAGACTCATGACAAATTCTGGTCTGGAGGAGGCAGAAATCAGGACATGGGTGTGTACTCTGTTCAGAGCCCAGCACCAGAATTTAGGGTGTAGCTACTTGTGTATGTGTGAATTTAGAGTTTACTTACAAGAAACAGGGAGTAAGGGTAGAAATACAGGTTTTGGGTTATTGCTCAAACAGTTGTCATCAGAGACACTGTGAAACAGTGAATAATAAGGAAAATAAATTCTCAGTGCCTCACTATTTCTGTCAACTGCCCAGTGCGTTTGGGTTGGAGACACATACGCTTAGGGGACACAAGCCGGAGTTTATGCATTCCCTAAGTCACTCCAGCTTTGTGATCCGACTGTGAGTGGTAAAAGTGCCTTCTAGCCTTGCGTTATGCACAAAGATTTCAGGACCGGCTCTTTGCACTTGCTTTAAATCTAACTAGAGAACCGTGCTCAGCACACCGCAGTATGTTCCCCGTGGCCTTGCCTTGCTTGTTAGTGATGAGGATAAAGGTGGTTACAGGGATCAGGAGCAAGGAAGGACAGCAAGAAAACCTAACATACCTAGCTCAAGATACAACTAGATACACTACCATGCCTTGCCAATTATGCTGTAAAAAAGTATGCATTTCTTCCTGCAATTTTCTATTTATAACAGTAACGACTCATGGTCCATGCCTACCCACTTCTGAGGTTCATGCACACAGACACAAAACCCAAACCCAAGACATCTGTATATTTGTTACCTGTTAGTAATATTAAGAGACATGTCTGACCAACACTGCAAGGAAAAACAGATATGATGGGATTCATATGACAGCAAAATCCATGCTATCAAAAGAAGATGGAAGAGTATTAAATATGAAACTCAGTAACTCCAGTACAGAACACAGAATTTGAAAACAAAAACAATAGCTTAGAAAGATGTTACAGGAAACAAGATAGAGGCATGGAGGGAGGCAGGGAGGACGGAGGGAAGTATGGGTGGGAAGGGAGGGAAAAAAGAAAAGAATTTTATTAAATGCATTTGAACATATTATAAACTAACAAAAACAGAAACAAGGAAACTTTAAGTTGCCCAGACTGCTACTAGGAAGTAGCAGGCATGCAAAGTGTATTCTGAGAATCAAGCGTCTAAGACAGAAAAAAAACCCCAACAAACCAAAACGGAAGGGACGGTCAGAAATTCTCAGACCTTCACAGAGCACAAAGATCCAAACAGACAAGGAAAATAGTGAAGAAGTTACAAAAAAAAAATAAAATTATTGCTACTGATGTCGTCATTCCAAAAGCACCAACTGGGCCACCAGGCTAAAGCTTCCTAACACCAGAGGTGTCTGAATGACTCAGAATATTTTGCTTCATTATCTCATGCTACTGTATGACATATTTTTGTTCTCTCTTTCGGTCAAGATAGAAAAGAATGAGAGAAAGATGACTGTAACTGAAGGGTTTGGACTCCAACCCCATGCCTCAGAGTCTGTCATTCGTAGCAACAGGCTGGATATCAGAACTATTAGCCTTCAGTTCCACAAGCACGCTGCGCCTAGCTTTGCAGGAGGTGACGGTAGAACCACACTGAGAGATGGCTTCCAGAAAAAATCCTGTGACTATGAAAATCATGAGACATAGTAGCACTAGGAATGTGTTCACTATCACTGTTTTACTAAGCTGGTAGAACAGTTTCTATCGCATTAATAATGATAGCTTATAGAATGTTTTTTCTTAAAGGAATTTTATGGTATAGTTCTTCTAACGAGGACTTTTCCACACAGAAGATACACAAACATACAAGACAATAAAGAAGCACTTGAACAAATTAGGAAATAAAACAGTAAGATATTACTTGTTTCCATCCGCAGGTTTAACTGTTCGGATACATTTTGAGTTGTTGGTACTTACCAGAACAACCCTTTTTCCAGGATTTGAAGTGTTCTATTACAATTTCCTCCAATTTCCTTAATTTTGGATGGCTGTAGATAAATTCCTTTTTATTCTCAAACACTGAAAAGGAAATAAAGCAATTAAAGATGTAAGTAAACCTGCAACAAGTATGAAGGTTTACCGAACTTCATTTCCTCCCATTATAGTTCTCAGAGCCAGCCATACAAATTCCTGACACTAGTTCTAACTGCATTCACCTAAACAAACCAGCCAGTAAACTGCTTACGGGAGCACATCTGTTAAACCCAGGTTTTGAGCAAGCGTTGTTACTTTTGTTACAGTCACCCTGTAGAAGATATACAGCCAAACAGTAATATTTTAACCTTTCATTTTAAATCAAATTAAAAACTTCAAACATCGAAAGCTTGTTTGAAGGTAGCTAAAACCACCGAGGGAAGATGGGGGGGGGGGGGGGGAAGGGTAGATAAGTAAGTGTGGGGAAAACAGTCTGGAGTAAAGAAGACTAGTGTATCACAACAAATAGCTTCCTGAATCTACAAACTTTGTAGAGGTAGGTACTGTTTCATTTAAACAGAAGGTAAATATTCTGTCCCTAAAAGGGAAATACTGACCTGTTTTACTCTTGTAAACATTCCCATTCTCTGAAGCCAGAGATGTGTCTGAAAACATGTCTCTAAGCTGCTGATACAGCTTCGTGAAGTCCTCATTACGACCAAGTTCATTTTTCGTACGGGTTAACCCTTTGTAAAAAGTTGAAATACCTTAGTATTTAACCTCCAGAGTGCATGTGATTTTTACTATCCAAATTACAAGCTTTCTCAGAAGTAGCAAGCTCCTTTCAAGAGCTAAAAGATTCATGTTAGCTTTAGAAAAATGTAATAAACATTGCTTGGCAACAATATCTTTTCAGGGAAGATTCCATTATAGAATTTAAACATGAAAAACACATGTAAAGCCCAGTCCAGTGGGTAAACTGTAAAGTTTTACATCAACCATTTAGCAGTAGAAAAGCCACAAAATCCTGAAGCACCGAGGGCGGTGAGGGGCTGGCACAGGCTGCCCAGACAAGCTGTGGATGCCCTGTCCCTGGAAGTGTTCCAGGCCAGGCTGGACGAGGCTTTGAGCAACCCAACACAGTGAAAGATGTCCCTGCCCATGGCAGGAGGGCTCGACCAGATGACCCTGGAAGGTCCCTCCCAACCCGACCCATCCTGTGATTCTGTGAAGTGCTGCCAGATACTCACAGAGAAGGGAACTTAAATGAAAAGCTAGAATTAATAAGGTTTTTTGAATGATTTTCTGTCAATGTTGAAAATAATTTTTTTCTACTCAAACCAGAAATCAAAGTTTCCAGAACCAGTACAGACCTATTTATTAGAACTATTTTCCCTCAGCCATCTTTCAGGCAGTTGGACCAGGTGATCGTTGTAGGACCCTTCCAACTGAAATAGTCTATTCCATTCAAATTCCATTCAATAGCAGCCAGGGATTTAAGGAATCTGAGAAACTAGGAAATACACACAATGCTCTCTGGTGCCTTGGACTAACAGCAGCATGACACCATCAGCAATGTAAAAATCTGCACGTGTGAAAGTAATACATTTTTAAAATGTCAAAAGCATAAAATTAATGAGAAATATTAGCACATTAACTCTATCTCTGCTAAAACCATGACAGCATACTATAAAAACATATTCTATAGATATTCTGTAATATGAAGCAAGCACTGTATGCTTTCGGTTCAGACATGGAACAAAGCAGCATCCTTTTAATTAAGCAGTGCTGTAGGCAAAGTAGCTTCTCTAAGTTACCGCACAGGTACACAGCTAAGTGCAAAACAAAATGAAGTAAGAAACCGGAGAGCCAAACCATGGGGTAACCTGAACAGCTGGAACCTTCCCCTCCCACGTCCAGAAGACACTTGCTGTGGCACTGACATTGCCAAGTGGGAATTTTCCCCCTCAAAAAAGATGTCAGTACCAAACTGGGCCTTCCAGATAGTGATGACAACCAGCACGTCTAAGGTCGACTGTGCAGAGTTGCAAAAGACTCAACAATAGTCAATGATAGAATTAGGAAAACAAACCGAGGCCAGGAGAGAAAACAACTTGCTATTGTGCTTAGTGAGCATGGAACATGTTGCACAGCTGGGATAGAAATTCTGGCGTGGTGTGTCCAAACCTGTAATCTTCTGGCAAAGACACTTAAAACTCACGCATACATGAGTTTTGCTACAGGGGGAAAAATCGCTTTACAAGACCAAATGATTTCTCAGTTTAAATTGTTCACTGGTTATTCTGTCCCTCCAAAGATAGCACTGCCACTTACTCGGAGTTCGGTTTGTGGTTTGTTTTTTTTTTTTCCCAGAGCTGCAGCCATATAAGCACATTTGCTTTCCCAAATAGACTCTATCCTTAACATTGTGCTAACATATTTCCAGTAGGGATGAAGGGGAACAAACTACCAATTACATCTGCAACACATTCATTATATAAGCTGTTTTCTGCAAAACTATCCATAGAGATGAGGTAAATTAAATGAGAAGGAATGGAGACCAAAAAAAAGGATGTTTCTGAAGACAGTTCACCTTTCAATCCATCCATAATTCCACACAGGTAGATAAATAATGACCGTACTCCCATTTGCAGCAGCAGCTCGTAACCATGGTATAAACTGATACAAAGTGCAAAATCTCCTTCAACTATGCCTTGATGTATTCCCTGTGAAAATGAAACAGACAAACCATTAAATTAGGAAGTCGATAAGCAGCAGGAATCATACTGCAGTTCTTATGAAAAACATAAGATTGACATCTGAGAAACGGAGCCAAAGCACAAACGAATGCACAGCAAGCAGTCTGTCTATCAAACCCCTCAGGAAACGGGTTACACAATTCTTAATTATCAGTGAAGGTAGTCCTTTCCCACCTTCAAAACGATCTCCCAAATACCTTCATTACCCTCCAAAATCAGCTCATTACTTTCCGATGCAGCAACACTCAAAACCTGACAGCTTGAACCATCAGTATCTGGCAAAACAAGAGATTTCTGGCATGTCTACCCAGGCTATAAATTTAAGTCAGGAAAGTTGTCTTACCTACTGTGAAGTGTACTTTCCAATGTTCTTTTTTTAGGGTACAGTCTTGGGGGGTGTGGGGGGAGTGGGGGGTTTAGGTAATAGTCTTTAAGTTTGCCAAATATGAACGCTCCATGACAATTTACAGAAAAATAGGGGCAGTAATGTAGTTTTGAGGGGAAAGCGTGAACTTGGCAGTCAGTAATTACAAGCTAAGTTCTCAAAACAATTTCAGTTTAGAAACAAAGTTCTTCATCTTCGCCTTAACTTTACTAGATGAGCATCAAGAAATGCAAAGCAAGCCGGCATATTTTATTCCAGGGCTAAATATAGAATGTTACAAAGGAAATCTATCCTAAAGTGTATCAGGAAACTTTGTACATTGTGGAATATTACCATGTATTCACTATTTTAATAATGTGAAATAAATAAAGACGTTTACCATATTTTGTGAAGACGGATTTTTTCTATATTGATCTCTCGCCAGAATTATCTGGTACTTTGTAAGGTTGGGAATGTCCCGCCTTGCTAAAACACCTATTTTAATCAGGCGTCCAGCAAATGTTTCTAGCACCTGCAGACAGAACACAGAAGTATACAAGAGATGTGAAGGTATGTGTATTTAGCCCTTTGAAGTAGTTTTATTTGTGCAGATCTTACACAAAAGAACACAAGCAGCTCATTTATTTTATTAGAAACACAGAATTTTTCAAAACAAACTGGACTGATTTCTGAATAATTAGTTACTATACCAGATGACAACCCGGTGCTCTGCCTCACTGCCAGGTTCTCCATTATCAGGATGTTTCTAGGCTAATTTACAAAACCTTTTTCTAAGACCAGTAGAATCGTTACAACCTGGGTCCCTAAGGATTTGCACCCTCCATCCTATAAGACAAACACCCTCCTGCCCCCAAGATAAACCCATATCCACCGAACAACTGAGGAGCGGAAAGACACACTGTGCTTTTGGAATTGCACAAGTACTGACTGAGCAGAGGGGAAACAAAACAGGACGGGCAGACAGCTACTGAACTCATGCTGCAGCTCCCTCTGGTACGGGTAGCCTGAACTTCAGTGGCGTTTCCATCTCAAGAAAACCTGTATTCAGCTTTGAGAGCATGAATTACCGCAGGCAGAAGATGAGCCAACAGGTTAGACAATCGTGTGCGGAAGGGATGGGAGTGGGGAGACGTGAGCAGAGGGGAACGAGCGCCCGGCAGGTGGGCCCGGCACAGCAGCGCGCCCCGTTTCCTTCCAAAGCCACACCAAAAGACAATTTGTTTTTATACATCACATGTACCTGCTTTGGGCATCAGTGAAACAAGGGAACTGACCTGCACTAATTCATCTTAATCCTGTTTTTCCTCTTTGTTTCTCAGCCTTAGGTGGTCAGGATTTTTTTCATAGACTTAGTTTTGCATGAGCACTAACTCTGTGATAATTGGAGTAATCAGATTTGTTCTACAAAAATTACTTACAATCTGTTGGCCCACTTGGCTAGTAGCACCAAAAACATCTTAGTGCTCCCCAAGTTTTCTGGGCATTTTAACACAAGCTCAGCAGAAGTGCCCTAAGAAAGCTATAGCATAACAAACGCCTAATCAATCCCTTTATTGCTGTTCTTTCAGCCCACTGCAAATCAAATCCAACTGAAGCAATAAAAACAGGTCTAACTTTCAGGCCTCAAACAATACTGATCTAAGTATGTCTTCAGTTTGCAAAGACATGTTCCCCTAACAGGAAGGGATGCACACTGTAAAAGAGCAGTGCATGTTTATGCACCAAGTAACACCACTCTGTGTGTCCTCCTCACGCATTTGGTGTGTGCCGGGGTTTAGAGCTTGTGAGGATGCACAAACGTTATTAACAACCACACTCTACTCATACCCCGTCAATGCAAAAGCAGCTTAGTTTAACTTCTCTCTGCTTGCTTGGGTTATTTATAGAGTTTGGTGCTCCTTCAGCTTCTTACTCTATGTACACAAATGGTGAATCCTGAGAAAAGGGGTGGGAATAACTGCTGTTGTCAACTACAGCAGCATTAATCCCCCAAAGAATCAACAATGCAAAGAGAACTTTGGAAGGGTGAGCGAACACTTGTGAAAGCACCGGCCAAACTGAGGAAACAACATGCTGGGGAATTTCCACACTGCCTGCTCCATGCCTGCAGGTCTTTCAAAAACAGCTAGCTAGAGTCAGCAGGCTAAGCAGATTATAACAGATAAAGGCTGCTGAGAAATAATAGGAACGAAGCCTAAATTCTGAATGCTCTGGGGCATCGCGGGTTGCTCCTCTTCCCTGCTTTGGTCCTTCAGGTGGGGACACCACATCTCAGGCAGCTTGCTGCTTTTTGCTCGGTACAACCCAGCTCGGCCCACGGCTCCCGCCTGGAGGGGAGGCAGGTGGTGCCCACAGGAGCAGCTGGGAGGCTGCCGGGAGCAGCTCCGGAGGCAGGATGGTGCTGGGGAGCACTGCCCGCTCCCTGTCTCTTGCAGGAGTTGGTGTCAGGCCCGCCGGGCAGACTGAACGCCCCAAGAGCCCCCAGACAGCTCCGAGCCCATCTTCAGGCTTACCCTTCCCCACAGGGAGCCTGGGTCGCAGCCTGGCACAGCTCCCCAGGCAAAGCAGAGCACAGTCAAGGACGCCAGCCTGAAGCATTCCTGCTAATTAAGACTAATGGATTAATTAGACCAAGTAACCCACTAACAGCATGCAAACACCAGTTGGAAACTACAGTATTGCTAGGAATTTTAGGAGGAAAGGGAAAAAAAACAAAAGAGATTTAAAAAAGGAAATCAAATGATCTTTTCTTAAAATACAGTCAAAACCATTTACCAAGCTACTTGGAAGTCTAAATGCACAAGAAAGTAATTTTTCATATTTGGTTTAGTTTTAAGAGTTTAAATTTCAAAACTTTATCTTTTACCAAACAGTTTGCTATTGTTATGTTGGTTTTAAATCTGGCCTGTCACTTTAAAAGGACAGAGACAGAAACATCTGTGCCAGGTTATAAAAAAGGTATTTAAAAAAAATAATGTTGACCATGCAAGGGATAACTCGGTGTTTTTTATTTTAATGGGCTACCACTGAAACAGCACTTTACCCTCCCGTCAAACCCTGAACAGTTGGACATGAGGACACTTGAAATGTTAAAGATCAAGCTTAAACTCTGCCTCAAGTAGTGGAAATTGAGTCAATTTCCGATCACAGATAAGTTTCTCTAGAAAATAAATCAGTGTTTTCATTAAAAAGTAATGTCCCCATTAAGTACAATATTTCAGCACTGGTTTATTATTTCCTATACTTGCTGCACAGCTTTTTTAAAAAAGAAATTTCCATTACAGGTACCTTCATGTTTCATCCCTTGACCTAGTTTGTAACATGGAAGAAAATTATATTGTTACTGTTTGCTCAATGTACACCCCTGTCTGATTTAATCATCTTCTGCAAAACAAACCGAAGACAACTATTATGAAAGACAGCAGGATCCAGTCACCTGGAGCTTGAAAACTAATAAGGAACGGTAAACATAACCTACTTAGGGGAGATACAGAAACAATCTCTACTCAGAGTGATTGCATTTATCTTGCTTCCATACCTTTGTTTTTAACTAAAAAGATAATAATTCTCGAAAGGATCCTCAATCTTTCCAAAACATTTCAGTGTTATGTTACCCATTTAAAAACAGAACTGTAGAATTAATTTAAATTAATTGCTTACTAGGACTCATGGCTTTTTGCTAGCTCACTAAAATCAGGTTCAAAAAGCTGCCAGATATACTACCAATATATATGAAAGACAACTGGTAAAGTTATCCCATACTGCACTAAACTTGCCAAGATCATAGAGGTTTTTGCTGAGCGAGGTATCTTCTCCAGCAAATCACACTGATTTTTTGAAGCTTGTACCTGAGATTAGCTTCTGACCTGCCGTTTGGAGCTACGCCGTTAGCTGAGGGTTTCCGTGTGTGTTACAGGCAGAACCAGCAGGCAAAGAATTGTTTCGGTTTCAGCTACACCTCACTGAAAGCTGCTATGAACCGGTTTCCTCTTGGCACAATAAAAAACAAAGGCTCTAAACGAAGGACCCGGCCTAATTATTTTACTGCAGATTTGCAAGTGTTCTTTACCAAAGAAAACCAAGAAATCTCCCACGCATAAATAACTGTTTGTATTGTATTTCTTTCACAGTAGAGAAGGAATGGTTTGAGAGAAACCAGCCACTGAGAAGACTGTATCTTCACAAAACAAAGACTGAGAAGGTCCACTTCTATCCACAGGAAAGGCGGAGTGCCAGGAAGCTCTCCACGGCGCTCCCAGCCTCAACTGACAGACCTGACCAGGTTTATACAGTCACACTGCGCTTAACTTGAGCTGCCATTTCCCTTCATCTCCCTCCCCTGCTCTCCCAACTCACCTGGCTCCAGCATTTTCAATGCACAATATACCACAGACCCCTTCCAAACATACCAGGGCAGACACAGAATTGGTGTGCAAGGAAATGAGGCTACGTGTGTGTGTCAGTGAGGTGACATCACGCTTAGAGCTGTGTGGGAATGTTAGCGTGCCCACTGACACACAGGTCTGCCTTAACAAGGGACCACTAAACCAGGAGCAGCGAGGAAACACAAGCAGCTCCAGTACACAAACCCAGATTTTTGTTGTGGCCGTGCACCACATGGGCATCACGCTGCTCCCGCTCTCTGCTCCAGATCTTCACATTTTCAACAAAGGGAGCGAAGGAAGGCAAGAAAGGGAAAGAGAAGACTTCTTCCAGGCTTTGGCCCCACCACCCATAGCTGGAAAGGCCTCTCAGAAGGTGTATCTATCGCAGGTCTTCACAACAGAGTTGTGATCATACTGTCCTAGGGGAGAGCAAACAGATTTTGCAGGAAGGCATGAAAGCAACCAAGGCCCTCTCCAGCGCCATGGCAGAGCAGCCCCAGTGAAGGTTTGATGAAGATCTGAAGGATTCATTGCTTTGTTTTAAGACTGAAACTAGAAAGGTCTGGCTTTCACAAAGTGCTACCTTGAGAAGTGTAAGTGCAATAGTCTAATATTCCTGAAGTAACTTCCAGCCAGAAGTCCCGGGAGCAAAACACGTTTAGTCTCTGCCAGCCTCAACTCCAGGTTAAGTGACAGAGTCTTGATACTCCATCAAAAAAGAAAGTACATGGCAATCCCAGCCACATCCAGAGAGCCGGCCAGCCCCACAGCCGTCGGGGCGCGTCTCACGGAGGAGCTAGGGCAGCTTACAGACACCCCTTCACTGACTGTAAACTTCTCAGGCACTTGGAGTACATGAAGTTTATGTACAGAGTGAGAACAGTTTATTGTAACGTTTGATGTGGCCTCTCAAATCATAGCCTAGTGCATCAAAGAAGGGAAGGAGGACAATTATTAATAGAAAAACTGTGGGGTTATGACAGAGGAGGCATTTGGGGCTATGACTAGTGCTCAGTTTTAGTTATCTCCCTGTAAAACTTCAGAGTCATGCCAAAGACAAGCAAACTCTAAACATTGGGAAAGTGACGTTTTGTGTAAGCTTGACATTTTCTTACCTTTCTAATAATGAAAAAGCAACAGGCACAGGGCAGGGTACAGTGTTTTTACGCTGAACTTACAATTCTCCAAACCCAATACTGATCATCCTAGCAATGATCTTGGCACCTCTGAAAGTTTTGTTGTCAAGTTCATATTAACTCAGTCAGACCCTTCACAGTCTTCCCACTCTCCAGGGATTTGTTACACATTGAACACAGACCATTCTTCCCTGCAAGCTGGTATTCATCAAAAAGATATAATAGTCTGCCCTCTTTCATGTTTTTTTCTCCTATTACAGCATTTTTCATGTCTTAAAAGTAAAAAAAAAAAACCCTACAGTTTTTACTTTCAATTAATTTCACTAGGAACATTTTTACTCTTTTACTTGAGGATTTATAAGAAAGAAGTGGCTTTTCTTTATTAACCTGCCATTCAGTAAGAGTCAATGTCATCAGTTTGTCAACGGACAGAAAAGAAGAATCCTACTGAGGATTTTTCATATCCTCAATTTGCAAGGCTGAATATTTGTTTGTCTTTTATATTCAGAGGTACAACCTGCCAGGAAAGCACCAAGAAGAACACAGCCCTAACAAAACCACACTCTCTCAAGAGTGACTATTTATTATCCACACAAACCTAACAAGTTGGGGGGGGACGACCCAAATACAACAAAAATCAGCTTTGTTCAACTCCAGTAACAATCAGGTGCTCTGGCAGCCTGGGCTGATAGCAGCGCCTAGATACAGACCACGACACATCCCCAGCGCTCCATCAAATGCAGCCCTTAGTACGGAGTTACTAGGCACATCACAAACCAGAACCAAACCAAATACATGTGCAGTGATCTGTGCAGGTGGGTCTTTAAAACAGGATCCTAAACTCCTCCCA
This sequence comes from Phalacrocorax carbo, assembly GCF_963921805.1. Taxonomy (NCBI): domain Eukaryota; kingdom Metazoa; phylum Chordata; class Aves; order Suliformes; family Phalacrocoracidae; genus Phalacrocorax; species Phalacrocorax carbo. The sequence goes on from NC_087521.1 coordinate 38,076,077, forward strand.
GGAGTGTAAGTTTAAACGCCTACAGGTAGCCAGTCAATACTCTGTGGCATTTCTCACAAATAGAGAAATTTGGTTGTGATTTTAGACAATTTTTCTGGTTGTTGATTTTTTGGTTTGTTTTTTTTTTCTATCGCCAGCAACAATGCTTAGCAAACCACTAAACAGAAATAATTTCATTTAAGCAACTATTTATTCTCATAATTAAGGCTTGAATGAAAAAGCTGGGATTGTTTTCTGTGAGAAAGTGCCAGAATTATTTCTGCAGGATAAAGAGAGAAAGAGCCTTGACACATTGCCTCAAAAAGTCAGCACTTCTCAAGAATAATGGTTTCCTAGAAGAAATCTTCAAAAGCCAGGACGCCCTCACTTGGTAGCAATAACCCAACTTCTAAAATTCTAAAAACTCCTTAAAGAATTCCCACAAAACTCCAGCCGGTGTTTGCACTGCACTAAAATGTAATTTAAGACACTAGCTGTGACGTGGATTGATTCACATTGTGCCTTACTTCAAGGTACCCACCCTCAGCAGCGTAGCTGCCCCACGGAGAAAGTTCAACAGCACCTTTGCGAGGTAAATCTGATAACTGCCAAAAAACAGAGTCCACTTTGGCACATTTTCAATGAATCTTGTGATTCTGTACACTAGGTATTTGACCATGAAATCAAATCAGCAGACGACCAAACACTTAAGCATGCATCATCTCCAATATTTGTCAAGGATTTGCCTTCTCAGTGAATTTCAGATCAGAGAAGGGTCTGTGACCC